>NC_074716.1:1970000-2075000 GCF_947242115.1 Biomphalaria glabrata
TTTTTACGATAGTTGACAGGTCATCGTGGGGTCCTATCGCTGCTGGAACCTTGTCTCTAATCTCTTGGTTTGTGATTTAGAGTATGTATTATTACATTAAAAAGAAAAACGTCACAATGTAATAATATCCTTGCACTCGAAGCAGGACGTTTTGGCGCTGCCGTTTTGGTGCAAGGGACGTTTTGGCGCGAAATACATTATGTGCGTTTATTGTATTATTTCTTTAAAAACAATTATGCATATCTATGTTTTGCATGAGTGTTTGTGTTAAGACATATTTTTCACGTACAGAAGATATAATATTTGCGTCCCCTATTTTTGGTATTTAAGTTTGTTATTTAATTAGTGTAACTTAAGATGTTAACATGGTTTTTGTTATATTAAAGTATGACACTTAGCTAGTTCGTATATTACACTAATGTCAAATAAAAAGATTGTCTTTTGGAAAGAAATAGAAAAATGTCATCCAGTGCGATTACCAGAACTCACATATAAATAAAGGGGAGGGGATAGCATGTGATTACCATTCAGGAATCTGACTTATTAAGTTATTATAGGCCTATATTCATGAAATAAGCAAAACCTTTATATTTAAAATTTGCTAAGATTTTGCTAGAATTCATACTATACAAACAATATTATAGTAGAGTGAAATAAACATTGTTATAAAAGCTACGTGCTCATTAATTAATCGTCAAATTATATTTCGCGCCAAAACGTCCCCTGCGCCAAAACGGCTTGCGCCAAAACGTCTCGCGCCAAAACGTTACGTACCGCTGGCACTCAATTCAGAAACGACTTCTTCCAAGTAGCCTAATAGTGACCAGTAATGGCTTCTTACAAATAGCCTAATAGTGACCAGTAACGGCTTCTTACAAATAGCCTAATAGTGACCAGTCACGGCTTCTTACAAATAGCCTAATAGTGACCAGTCATGGCTACTTACAAATAGCCTAATAGTGACCAGTCACGGCTTCTTACAAGTAGCCTAATAGTGACCAGTAACGGCTTCTTACAACTAGCCTAATAGTGACCAGTAACGACTTCTAACAAGTAGCCTAATAGTGATCAGTCACGACTTCTTACAAATAGCCTAACAGTGACCAGTAACGGCTTCTTACAAATAGCCTAACAGTGACCAGTAACGGCTTCTTACAAGTAGCCTAACAGTGACCAGTAACGGCTTCTTACAAGTAGCCTAACAGTGACCAGTAACGGCTTCTTACAAGTAGCCTAATAGTGACCAGTCACGGCTTCTTACAAGTAGCCTAATAGTGACCAGTAACGGCTTCTAACAAGTAGCCTAATAGTGACCAGTAACGGCTTCTTACAAGTAGCCTAACAGTGACCAGTAACGACTTCTTACAAGTAGCCTAACAGTGACCAGTAACGACGTCTTACAAGTAGCCTAATAGTGACCAGTCACGACTTCTAACAAGTAGCCTAATAGTGATCAGTCACGACTTCTAACAAATAGCCTAATAGTGATCAGTCACGACTTCTAACAAGTAGCCTAATAGTGACCAGTAACGACTTCTTACAAGTAGCCTAACAGTGACCAGTAACGGCTTCTTACAAGTAGCCTAACAGTGACCAGTAACGGCTTCTTACAAGTAGCCTAACAGTGACCAGTAACGGCTTCTTACAAGTAGCCTAATAGTGACCAGTCACGGCTTCTTACAAGTAGCCTAATAGTGACCAGTAACGGCTTCTAACAAGTAGCCTAATAGTGACCAGTAACGGCTTCTTACAAGTAGCCTAACAGTGACCAGTAACGACTTCTTACAAGTAGCCTAACAGTGACCAGTAACGACGTCTTACAAGTAGCCTAATAGTGACCAGTAACGACTTCTTACAAGTAGCCTAATAGTGACCAGTAACGACTTCTTACAAGTAGCCTAATACTGACCTGTAACGACTTCTTACAAGTAGCCTAATAGTGACCAGTAACGGCTTCTTACAAGTAGCCTAATAGTGACCAGTAACGACTTCTTACAAGTAGCCTAATAGTGACCTGTAACGACTTCTTACAAATAGCCTAATAGTGACCAGTAACGACTTCTTACAAGTAGCCTAATAGTGACCAGTAACGACTTCTTACAAGTAGCCTAATAGTGATCAGTAACGACTTCTTACAAGTAGCCTAATAGTGACCAGTAACGACTTCTTACAAGTAGCCTAGTAGTGACCAGTAACGACTTCTTACAAATAGCCTAATATTGACCAGTCACGACTTCTTACAAATAGCCTAATAGTGACCTGTAACGACTTCTTACAAATAGCCTAATAGTGACCAGTCACGACTTCTTACAAGTAGCCTAATACTGACCTGTAACGACTTCTTACAAGTAGCCTAATACTGACCTGTAACGACTTCTTACAAGTAGCCTAATACTGACCTGTAACGACTTCTTACAAGTAGCCTAATACTGACCTGTAACGACTTCTTACAAGTAGCCTAGTAGTGACCAGTAACGACTTCTTACAAGTAGCCTAATAGTGACCAGTAACGACTTCTTACAAGTAGCCTAATAGTGACCAGTAACGACTTCTTACAAGTAGCCTAGTAGTGACCAGTAACGGCTTCTTACAAGTAGCCTAATACTGACCTGTAACGACTTCTTACAAGTAGCCTAGTAGTGACCAGTAACGACTTCTTACAAGTAGCCTAATAGTGACCAGTAACGACTTCTTACAAGTAGCCTAATAGTGACCAGTAACGACTTCTTACAAGTAGCCTAGTAGTGACCAGTAACGACTTCTTACAAGTAGCCTAATAGTGACCAGTAACGACTTCTTACAAGTAGCCTAATAGTGACCAGTAACGACTTCTTACAAGTAGCCTAATAGTGACCAGTAACGACTTCTTACAAGTAGCCTAGTAGTGACCAGTAACGGCTTCTTACAAGTAGCCTAATACTGACCTGTAACGACTTCTTACAAGTAGCCTAGTAGTGACCAGTAACGACTTCTTACAAGTAGCCTAATAGTGACCAGTAACGACTTCTTACAAGTAGCCTAATAGTGACCAGTAACGACTTCTTACAAGTAGCCTAGTAGTGACCAGTAACGACTTCTTACAAGTAGCCTAGTAGTGACCAGTAACGACTTCTTACAAGTAGCCTAATAGTGACCAGTAACGACTTCTTACAAGTAGCCTAATACTGACCAGTAACGACTTCTTACAAGTAGCCTAGTAGTGACCAGTAACGACTTCTTACAAGTAGCCTAATACTGACCAGTAACGACTTCTTACAAGTAGCCTAGTAGTGACCAGTAACGACTTCTTACAAGTAGCCTAATACTGACCAGTAACGACTTCTTACAAGTAGCCTAATAGTGACCTGTAACGACTTCTTCCAAGTAGCCTAATACTGACCTGTAACGACTTCTTACAAGTAGCCTAGTAGTGACCAGTAACGACTTCTTACAAGTAGCCTAATAGTGACCAGTAACGACTTCTTACAAGTAGCCTAATACTGACCTGTAACGACTTCTTACAAGTAGCCTAGTAGTGACCAGTAACGACTTCTTACAAGTAGCCTAATACTGACCAGTAACGACTTCTTACAAGTAGCCTAATAGTGACCTGTAACGACTTCTTACAAGTAGCCTAATAGTGACCAGTAACGACTTCTTACAAGTAGCCTAATAGTGACCAGTAACGACTTCTTACAAGTAGCCTAATAGTGACCAGTCACGGTTTCTTACAAGTAGCAATAGATTGATCGTGTTATGACACTCAGTGTTTGTAGGTCTTGTCAGAAGTAATTACTGACTAACTTTCAATGACCCTAGTGATCCCCAATTAGTAATAGGCCCGGGAGCAATGAATCTCTTCGCGCCATCGTCACTATGCCACTGATCATAATTTGAAATAGCACTCCGAGCCCCGGGGCCAGAATGTGATGGACAAAGGCAACGGGGGGACTCATTGTGACCTCATTGACCAATTTTTCTGACCTTAACTACCCCAGTATGAGTTGGTACTGTTATAAGTCAACACTCTGGCTAAAACAAAATGAGGAACTCTTCAAAGTACAGTCTTGGGAGAACGAAGAAAGTGTCGTCCTAACAAAAGCTGGCTGGACACCGGAAAAGATTGGAGAAGCCTCTCTCTCGTGATATCTGCTAAGATCGTCTGCTGACTGAGAAAAGTGGAGGGATTTGAATTTCAGGACGCCATCCGTAATAGGGTATGACACGGACTAATATACATGTGGCATTCCACGGAAGAATAGTTTCTTCTGGTTTATCATAAATCACTGTTGATTGTGGGAAGCATGGTCGAGAGGCTAAGCCTTGGCTTGGCTACCTAGAAGGGGCTCCAGGTTCGACACCCGACTCGGCAGAGTTGTGTTTACTAAATACCCCCCTCCCCCCACTGGTCCACAAATGAGATTGGACCAAAGCGCTCTGAGCATACTATAAGTATGAAAGTAGCGCTATATAAAAGCTATAATAATAATAATAATATGTTTATATTTCTACATCCGTTGTTTGCCTGACTACTGTATGTTGATGTCGTCTGCAAAATTGACACATCGAAGTTTAACTTAACTCCCTTTAAAGAGCGCGCAGTGGTGCTCGGAAACGCACCTCACACCAGTTTGATAGCGAGGTAAATAATTAAGAAAATAATAATAAATGGCATTTTAAACTAATCAAATACCAGTCCTTTAGATCAAATCGAACAAAAAGTAGCTGCCGTGATGAATTAGTTTACGAAGAAAGGGATAGATGAGATTCATGAGATGAGAAAAGAGGATGGCTGCCTGGTCGTGCGGTTTGCTCGCTGGACTGTCGTTCGGATTTATCGACTGTCGAGGATTCAAACCCTGCCCGCTCCCATCCCCCGTCGTCCTGCGGGAGGTTTGGACTAGGAAGTAAACTATCTTCAACTCTGAAGGAACATCCGAATTATGTAAAACATTTTACAAATCACTTTTACCGATTCTTTCTTGTGGATAATGGAGCAGACGGCCTTAATATCCTCGTCATCGTAGCCTGACACAAATAAAGGTCAAGGGTATTGAGTCACACAATTGTGTCTGCTAATACCGCTTCATTCGCCTGTTTCTTGGTCTTCCTGTAGTCGTAATACGTGTGTATCTGATACTGTATTGCCCTCGAGGCAACGATCTGCCAAAAAGGATCGAACCCAAATCCTGCAAGAGAGTGGGGCCAAGACCTATCGTTATTGAAGGCCTAACCACTGACCTGCAACGTCACAACCTGTGGGCAGTTTAGACCAATAGTTTATTGCCACGTCTGGGCTCAGTGGCATTAAGATATTATACCGTGCAGACTTAAAACTAAAGTCTCAGGTTTACAAGACTTTGATTTCTTCTTTGTGCTTTATTGGAGATGAATTTTCGATTTGAAACAGTGTGAAAAATGTGGGGTCAGAGAGTGCTGTATGTAAACCCCATCTGTCGTTTACGACACTCATTCTCTTGGTGTGTCAACATATCTCGTCATCAATAATTGAGAAGGATTTTAAAATAATCGTATTATGATTACGTCATAACAATGTTTTCAAGACATCAGCAATAATGTTGCACATTTTAAAAAAAAACAACTTCTGAGAACAAAAAAAAAGTATTTATTCTCAAGATCTAAAAATAAATAAATAAAACATTGCCTGTGTGAAATAATCTCCCTTTATTCTACCTTGTACGCTGGAACATAACAAGAAATTTATCATAGAGCATAACATTCTGTATGATGATTGATTGAAAAGTAAATAGTCTTTTAAACCAAGGCATTGATCTATCTGTCTCTTTTGTCTGTCTGTCTGTCTGTATATAAAAGAGACTCAGAGCCAGACTAGAAGACATAGAGCCATAGAGTTCTGATATGTTTTAGATTTCATCCATCTTTCTAATTTTGTTCTCTAAAAAAATGTCATGAGTCCTGTACGAGGCCACCAAGGTAGCTGCCTAGTTTGCCTATGCCTGGGGCCGGCCCTGATAATTAATACATGTTTCTTAAAAAGTATTTTATTAATAATATAAATTTCTCGGAATAACTTGGCTGCATTGGCGTGTGGTATGCGCTCTGGGTTGTCGTTCGATGATCTCGATAGCCCCCCCGGGTTCAAATCCTGCCCGCTGCCATACCACGCCGTTCTGCGGTAGGTTTAGGCTAGGATGTACAAATCTTCAAATTTTAAGGAACCTCCGAACATGTTGAACAAAAACCCAGCTTTCTATCGGACGGTCGTAATGTTTTGAATAAGTGTTGTCGTGCTTTTATAACTGTGGAATTCATTTTTAATTGCGAGTGTGACTGTCAGTTTGACATGCTTGAACAGACTTGAACTTATAGTCCTGATCATGGCCCACATTGTAGTGTGTGAACAATGGAACAAAACAAGAACGACACCGTGAATATGTATAGAATTTAGAGGATCTTCAAGGGCTCTCACTCCCTGATAAGACAGTTCAAGAGTTATGGTTACTGTTAAGCATTGTGGGAGGCTGGACGAGCTCAGGAGATAATGGAGCTTTGTTTATAAGATTTATCCTGATCGAGATTTGCTGGTAAATTGATTACGGCCCGCGAGCTGTATCCGGCCATATAGTTTTCTAACCATAAATTGAAACAGATAGTATAGATGACATTGTTTAAAGCGGAAATCGACAAATAACTTTGTGCAACTAATTTCTGTTTGTAGTTAGCTATTCACACTGGTTGATTGGTAGTCGAGACTCGGGACAAGCGCAAGTACTGCTTAAAGATCATGGAATCTTTATATAAAGCTGAGATTTAGATGCTTAATCTTGATTTCTTTGCCAACATGGGCCGAGATAATCATGTGTGACCATCCTTCACAGGCCAGGACACATAGGGCCTACACTTTAAGGCCACCCTCAGAGGATAGAAAAAATACACGTAGGGCCATACTCAGAGGCCAGGGAAAAAAATGGCCATCTTCAAATTTATAAATACACATTATGGCCATCCTCAGAGGTCAGGAAAAATACACACAAGGTCATCCTTAGAGGCTAGGAATAATACACGTAGGGCCATACTCAGAGGCCAGGAAAAAAACACAAATGACCATCCTTAAATTTCAGGACAAATACACATATGGCCATCATCAGAGACCAGGACAATACTCATAAGGCTATCAGAGGCCAGGACACATTCAAATATGGCCATCCTCAGAGATCAGGACACATACACACATGGCCATCCTCAAATTTCATGACAAATACACATTAAGGCCATCCTTAGAGGTCCTAAAAATATACATATAGCCATCATCAGAGACCAGGACAATACTCATAAGGCTATCAGAGGCCAGGACACATTCAAAATATGGCCATCCTCAGAGGCCAGGCCAAATACATTTAGGGCCATTCTTAAGCATTGGAACAGCATGAGAAAAAATAATTAAACACGCGACGACAGTATTAACACTATGTTACTGTCCTGCGAACCAATTGTCTTGGAAACTGTCTGATACCTAATAGTCTTGTGGACTGTCTGTGAGCCAATTGTCTTGCGAACTGTCTGTGAGCCAATTGTCTTGCGAACTGTCTGTGAGCCAATTGTCTTGCGAACTGTTGGTTCACAGACAATTCACAAGACTATTGGCAATTGTTTACGACTGGTGAATGAGGTGTAATCTAACTCGAGAACCTCGTAAGGCCAATTGCTTTACCACTCAGCCACCACACCCCATCAAAGTCAGTGGCGTAGCTAGGGTGTGGGGAGGAGGGGGGGAGAATTTGAAAATCCCCCCGGGTCCCCACTTGAGGCCCCTCCCCCCAAATGAGTGCTTTTTACATTAAAAATTAAACATTACGCAAAAATACAGCGGCCCCCGAAGAGAAGAATTCCCCCCGGGCCTTAAAATGATGAGAAATTCCAAGCTACGCCCCTGCATAAGGTGGTTAAATTTGGCAATTATCTTTATACCTTTTTTTTTACCTGGCGTATGCCCCCCCCTTTTTTTTTCCCCCCAACCTCCTTGCCAGAAAAGAAGACCAAATTGCTGTTGTTTTTTTTTTTTTCAAAGTCGCTACAAAACTTTCAATGACTAAAACCCGTAGAGTTAAAATCTCACCGTATTCTGCCTCGTCTTCAACCATGTTGTCAAGATTTTTCTTCTTTATTTCGAATTGATGACAATTTACTGTCTTCCTGGGGACCCGCGAGCGCGGAACAAGAGAAGGTGGGAGAGGGGGGGGGGCACAGGGTTTGGAACGTCGAAGAAATGGAAGAACAAAAGCGAGCAGAAGATATACGATAAAATATGTCCGGCCTCGCCCCCCCCCCCCCTCTCTTACTTCTGCAAGCGTTCCCTGCCGTATGTTTGCTTTAGTGTCGTCTATTGAATTGTGGGACGGTTGCCTCGTTTTCGTCTTCCCGCCAAACGTAGACCGTCTCGCGAGGAGGAAAAATGAAAAGAACTTGAACGATTTCATTATCTCCAAATGATTTATAATGAACAATAACCATTGAAGGTTTTTTTTTCCTCCGTTGGAAGTGGCTGGATGTCCAAGGGATAGTCTTGTATTCAGATTCAACTTGAGAATGGTGAGAGGGCTAGAGCTAGCGTTCTGATTGTTTGTATTGAGGAGGGGCGAGGTGGATTAAAATATGGGACTCTTCACAGTTATTACATTTTTGTATCATCCCGCATTGTGTGTGCGTGTGCGTGCGTGCTAAGTCGTATTCTTAAATTAGAACTGGAGAACAGTAGTTGTGTGTGTGTCGCTGTTTGACGGTATGGCATTGTTTATATGTGTGGGTGTTATAGGGAGTCCAAATGTTGAAATGTTTCTAAACATCTGTATAAAACTTTATTTGTTACAGAATAATAATTAGTCTTGTAAAGCTCTGGAAAAAAAATAATGAAGAGTATAGATATAAAAAATGAAGTAGGCCCATTATGCTTAATTTTGCTATTTTAATATCAGTAGCGGTATCTTATGAATTTTTGAAGTTATTTACACAATAAAACAATCTGCGATGAAGAAAAGGTTAGGAAAAAGTGAATAAAAGTATTTGGGCACAAAGTTCCTCTCATTTCTTCCTCTTATACTGTTACTTGCTCCCCCCCCCCTTTTCCCATTTTTTGCCCATAAAAGTAACTTTTGTTACAGCTCACCTTCAATGTACAAAGAGATTGGAACAATGGTTTCTGTAAATCCCTTGACCACTTCACTTGAGTAGGGGGACAAGATAGTCCAGAAGGGGGAAGAGGACTTCTCGTCCTGACTTTGTTTATTGAGAAGCGCAAGGGGAGATAAATAAGACTAGGACTCTGTGTAAATAATGAAACAGAGGGCGCTGTTCGCCACTCCAGTCTGCTGTTTCCTGGCCACACTAACAGATAATGTGCTGAAAAACATGTGGCGTACGGAAGGGTGCCCAGGAGAAGGGCGGGGGGGGGGGGCTGGTAAACAATAAACAAATGAAGTCATGACCCGGGAAGTAAGAGGCGAAGAAGGAACGACTTAATGGGATCAGAGGCGTCTCCTTCAAAGAATACAGAGGCGTCACTTTCATAGGTTACGATCAAAGGCGTAGAAGTAGGAAGAGCTGCGTCAATGAAGGACTCCACTGACTCCACTCCATTCTGACACATCAACAACGCTATGACAACGTGTGTTAAAGTTTATCTAGACCTAAACATTAGGCTAATGATATATATTTAGGGAAAGAACCACACAGTTAATGCCATATCTCTGAATATTGCAAAATGTATCTCCCTTTGTATATAAAATAAATTAAAAGTAAAGGCGTTTAGTCTTTGTTCTGACACGTGATACCCTCGTTCACCGTGGGCCACAGAAACAGATGACCTATACATTATCTGCCGTATAGATCGTAAGGTCTGAAAGGGGACAAAGAAATCAGGGCCGCCCATGCCTGGAATCATTGTAATAATAGAATAGATTTGAATATAATATGACGTAATTGTCTTCTTTTTTGAAGTAACGTCTGTAATATATAAGATAAGATAAGAATATAGATACAAATAAAAATAACTTATCTTTTTCAAATTTGGTGTGAAAAAAATAAAAATTGACTTTAAAAAGAAACAACTTTAATATCAATTCATAATTGAAGTGGAAATTTAAAAAAAAAAATAATTAAAAAGCAGAAAGAATGAAAATAGTCTAGGCAATGGAAGAGGCGGGCCTGTAAGGCGAGAGGATCCATTTCACGGGTTAGCGATAAAAATCCAGTTTGCTACGCTCCAGTGAAGTTGAAACGCCATGAAAGAATCGAATTCCACCAATCGTGGCACTTCTCACAAAACACCCCTGCCAGGTCGGTCCAAGGGAAGAGAACTCGCTAAGGCTTAAGAGAATCTAGTGTGTGTGTGAACAGGAGTTGTTCTTCTTTTCTTCAGTTGCCACTTGAAAAAACTTGGATTGGCTTCAAGGCTTGTTTATAGCAAACACTGGTGGGCTCTTAGCGAATGGTTGAATCGGCCAGGGGAAGAAAGGGACGCAACTAACATTCCTGTAGTTGTCTTCCCCTGGATAGTATCGTTTGCCAGAAGCAGATTTTAAATAGAAATTATCTGCGGAAAGCTTCATCCTTAGTTATTTTTAAACGCATCACATATGTACGCTGCTGAATGCCCTCTGTTGAGTGAATGTGTTTATGCCCTCTATTGTGTGAATGTGCTTATGGTATGCCCTATGTTGTGTGAATATATTTATGCCCTCTGTTATGGCAATGTGTTTATGCCCCCTGTTATGTAAATGCGCTTATGCTCCTCTGTTGTGTGAATGTGCTTATGGTATACCCTCTGTTATGTGAATGTGCTTAAGGTATACCCTCTGTTATGTGAATGTGCTTAAGGTATACCCTCTGTTGTGTGAATGTGCTTATGGTATGCCCTCTGTTGTGTGAATGTGTTTATGGCCTCTGTTGTGTGAATGTGTTTATGGTATGCCCTCTGTTGTGTGAATGTGCTTATTGTATGCCCTCTGTTGTGTGAATGTGCTTATTGTATGCCCTCTGTTGTGTGAATGTGTTTATTGTATGCCCTCTGTTGTGTGAATGTGCTTATGGCATGCCCTCTGTTGTGTGAGTGTGTTTATGCCCTCTGTTGTGTGAATGTGCTTATTGTATGCCCTCTGTTGTGTGAATGTGTTTATTGTATGCCCTCTGTTGTGTGAATGTGCTTATGGCATGCCCTCTGTTGTGTGAGTGTGTTTATGCCCTCTGTTGTGTGAATGTGCTTATTGTATGCCCTCTGGTGTGTGAATGTGCTTATGGTATGCCCTCTGTTGTGTGAATGTGCTTATGGCATGCCCTCTGTTGTGTGAGTGTGTTTATGCCCTCTGTTGTGTGAATGTGCTTATTGTATGCCCTCTGGTGTGTGAATGTGCTTATGGTATGCCCTCTGTTGTGTGAATGTGCTTATTGTATGCCCTCTGTTGTGTGAATGAGCTTATTGTATGCCCTCTTTTGTGTGAATGTGTTTATTGTATGCCTTCTGTTGTGTGAATGTGCTTATTGTATGCCCTCTGTTGTGTGAATGTGTTTATTGTATGCCCTCTGTTGTGTGAATGTGCTTATTGTATGCCCTCTGTTGTGTGAATGTGCTTATTGTATGCCCTCTGTTGTGTGAATGTGCTTATTGTATGTCCTCTGTTGTGTGAATGTGCTTATTGTATGCCCTCTGTTGTGTGAATGTGTTTATTGTATGCCCTCTGTTGTGTGAATGTGCTTATGGCATGCCCTCTGTTGTGTGAGTGTGTTTATGCCCTCTGTTGTGTGAATGTGCTTATTGTATGCCCTCTGGTGTGTGAATGTGCTTATGGTATGCCCTCTGTTGTGTGAATGTGCTTATTGTATGCCCTCTGTTGTGTGAATGTGCTTATTGTATGCCCTCTGGTGTGTGAATGTGCTTATGGTATGCCCTATGTTGCGTGAATATATTTATGCCCTCTGTTATGGAAATGCGTTTATGCCCTCTGTTGTGTGAATATGTTTATGCCCTTTGTTGTGTGAGTGTGTTTATGCCCTCTGTTGTGTGAATGTGCTTATTGTATGCCCTCTGGTGTGTGAATGTGCTTATTGTATGCCCTCTGTTGTGTGAATGTGCTTATACCATCTGGTGTGTGAAAAAACAAGTTTAGTGGCGTATGTTAATGTTAAACAATGAAATCCAAAATCTAAAATTAGCAGAATATCACGTGGTCTATCAATTTCAAGCAGCGTCCAAACGAACTATGCCACCAAATCATAACGAGGCTCTGCAAACAAAGATGAACGCGCAAGGATATTTGTAGAGCATCTGATGTGATGAAATCACTGAAGTGCATTTGACTTTCATTGGCAAATGTGTTGCCAACTAATATTTTAGTAATACACTTACAGAGATGCAGTGGGGTGTATGCAGGAAATCGCATACACTTTGTAGGACTAGTAGATCGTGTTAGGAAGCACTAATTTAAAATAGCTGCAGCTTAGCAAACTAGTTCAGAATGTCACCAAGCAGAGCATTTGGTGGTCAATGGTCAATGCAAAAAAACTATTAAAGCCGCAGAAAAAAACAACTTCTTAGCTAAGTCCGTTGGTAAATATTGCAAGAGGTTGACCTTTTCTGCGACTGAGTGACCTTTGCTTCGTGGACAGTGTTCAATCCCAGAATACTCTAAGATTTAGCTTATCACCAAGTGGAGTCACGCATTCAGATGGACACACGTCGTTTATCTAGGCCATTGAATATTTTGATGTCCATAGAGCTACGATATCTCCAGGCTTAACTCTCAGTGATGTGCTGCTTCAAAGATAAGATAAGATAATTTAATTGGTGAAAAATAATGAAAATGCAGTTTGACTACAATTGTCCACCTCAGCATATTTGGGAAGCGTGGTCGAGAGGCCAAGTGATCTTGAACTTGGCTTGGCTACCTAGAAGGGGGCTCGAGGTTCGACACCCGACTTGGGCAGAGTTGTGTTTACTGAGCATAAAGGCAGCACGGAAAACCAACTCCTAGATACCCCTCCCCCCACTGGTCCACTAATGAGATTGGACCAAAAGCGCTCTGAGCATGCTATAAGCATGAAAGTAGCGCTATATAAAAGCTATAATAATAATAACAATAAAATTATAGATGCAAAGAGAACAACATTCACATACATGACATACGCGCACGCACACACACACACACACACACACACGACCAGCGCTTCATGAATCAGGCTTCTGTGTGCTTCTCTGTGACGACAAGTGACCTTGAAATATCCTGGCCGAAAGTGGGAGTTTGAAAATCTTTCTGTTCTAGCCTTAATAGATAGGAGCAGACGACTTCGTCCACACCTGATGTAACTGTGGTTTAGCGGGTGCTGGTTGTCGTAAAGAATTGTATGTGTTTTGGCATCTTTCATGAAAAAGTTCTTCAAGAGATGGTAGCTATGTTTGAAGGATATACGATGCTGTTTTTTAATTAGTCTATTTAGTCTATGTCTTTGTGCCAGTGAAGTAATACCATACCAGAAAGGCTATGGCAAAGGTAATCAGAGTATTATCAGACTAATAATGATTGTCAAGCTAGAAAACGCTACGCTTAATAACTAATAAACAACACCAATGCTCTAGTACCAGATTCATCAGTCTATTTATTTACACACCCTCTCAGTACGAGGTTACACACAACACTCTGATATGAACTTTTTTTTTTTACCAAGGGGAATAACTCTACATATTAATAACAAACACATACACATAACACTATGTTAATAATGATTGCTGTATAAAAAAATAGTGTAATTATTGTTTTGTCAATTTTAAATTTGGTTAAGCGTCCCGAGAGAGAAAAATCGCTGATGTACTTTGGTAAAAAGATTTCGACAGAGCTCACTCCATTTATAGCTTGTTGCTTGTAGTCTTTCTTTTCATATTCTTGCACTTGGTCAACAGTTTGGTTGTTGATCTGAACTTCTGCAAGATGGTCTTTGTGTTTCCTAAAAATCTACAATCATTTCTTCAGTTTTCTGAACATTTGAAAGTAGAAAGTGGTTAAAAGCTGCCAACTGTCGACCTTCTATATCTATATCCGACTCTAGGGCTTTTCAGGACAAGCGTGGGTTCTATAATAACAGACAGTTCATTAGCATTTCTTCAACGGAAGCACGACAAAAAGTCTCGCTAGAAGTCTGCGGAACTATATCCGGGGTCACTGGAGATTTAATGATCTGAGTAAGCGTCAAGAAACAAACAGGCTGCTGGGGATGTATCACGTGACTTTCAACGCGGTTCTTCATATGACCTTCTGACACATTAGCATCTATGATGTGAACTAGTTTTAAGTTATATGCTGCATAGTCTTGCCAATGGACCTCATTCACCAATCGTAAACAAACAACATTTAGCCACGTGATTCTATATATCTTCTATACAAATTATGTAATCCATAAAGGCTGTCACGTGATACGCATTTTTAATTGTTTTATCAATATTATGACGTGGCTAAATATGTTTATTTACGATTGGTGAATGAGGTTTATTGAGAAATGGTTGATACTAAGGCTATTTAGCCAGTGCGGGGGACGCAGCAGGTAAGGGGGTGGCAGGTATCTTTCTACTTCAACTAACTGGATTCAATTCACCGGAATCGGCGACTTTATTTTTTAGTTTTAGAAAAGGTAGTCTCCCATGCGATCAACTTACTTTCTTGACATTTGACATGTGATGTGACATTTACAATTTGTTTCTAATTTTCGACCATACACAGTGTATTTTCCAACAGCTGTCAATGGTCTGTATTTTATTCTTCTTCTTCTTCTTCTTCATCGTTCTCATTGTTATGCTGGAGTGTTCAGATGACTAGACCAATACATGAGATGAACTGCGCAGTGGTTTCCAAATCAGGGAGATCTCCATATAGTTTTTTTTTCTATTGGGGTGATTTGGGGCCAATGTCTTATACGGGCCTCTTGGTAAAGAGAGCAGTTTTGGAGGACATGGTCGGCATTTTCTGGTGATACTCCACATAAGCAGATTTCACTGGTTCCAATTTTGAGCTTCCGGTACATGTGTTTGTATTTTATTCAATATAAGATCATGCTTTCTTTGTTTTATCCAACTGATCCCTTGAAATTACCAAAAGTTCGATTGCCAACTTTAATCAAAACCGCATGCCGAAGGGTAAAGACTAAGACTAAGACTAAGACTGCTTTATTGATCCTTACGGAAATTTGTTGTGATTACAAGGACTCATTTAATCTTGAAACACGAAGACTTTCGCTTAATAGCAAGAGTATCGATTGAATATCCAACGAGATCGTGTATTTGAGCACTTATTTTTAGATTCAATAAAACGGGACATTCCATTTTCATGCTTAAATTTATTGTCCTGTTTTATTTAGTTGAGCGTTACACAGACCACTTTTACATTTAGAACTTTTAGTCACAGAATATCTCAAAGGATTTTATAAGTTTTCCCTTATTAAAAAAGTAAAGTTCCCCTTTCAGAAATTGTGGTCTATAGGGCAGATGATGTAAAGGTCATCTGTTTCTGTGGCCTACGGTTAACAAGGGTGTCATGTGGCCTGCACAACGACCAACCGCCTTTACTTTTCCCTAACTAATGTCAGGTACACATTAGAGCTGGGTGGACTCAGTGGCGCCCAAAGATCCCGAAATTAAAAAATCCCAGTCTTCACCAGGATTCGAACCCCGGTCCCCGGTTCGGTAGCCAAGCGCTTTACCGCTCAGCCACTGCACCCTTATTGGTTTATATTTAACATCTACAATATACGCAAAATTAGATAGATGCCTGTTCATCATCCGTTCATGTGGTTTGCGCTTTGGACTGTCGTCTTTATGGTTCCGGGTTCGTACCTCGCCGCCATATCCCTTTCGTCCCACGAGAGCGTGAGACTCGGATGTAATAATCCTCATTTCTTATCTTATCTTATCTTATCTTATCTTATCTTATCTTATCTTATCTTATCTTATCTTATCTTATATAATACAGACGTTACTTCAAAAAAGAAGATGATTACGTCCTACGCGTCATGCATTTAGTCATGCATATTAACCAATGACTTAAATTCTGCCAAGTCACTGGTTTTCCTGGCTAGCTCAGGCAACCCATTCCATGCTCTAATAGCGCTAGGGAAGAAGGCGTATTTGTACAAATTTGTCCTAGCATATGGGACGAGGGACATCCAACACTCGTGAAACAATATGAGAATCTAAAACAACAACAACCACATCACGTGACCAGATCAAGTTTTTTGATGCTCTCTCTGTTTATCTTTGATACACGTGCATAGTGAAACATTTTTAAGTTATTTAGCCTGCGTTTAGTGAAATTCATTTTTTTAATGATAGGAAATCATTACCCATTATAAATAGCCCTAGCGGTAATCCACATTTTTTTTTTAATGGTTGGCCTATGTGTTAGCCTTTATGGACTCTTTGTGTGTGTGTGTGTGTGCGTGTGTGTGTGTGTGTATGGAAAACGGTCCCTAGAGATATTCCTTATAATTTAAACCTAGGTCTTCTTATGATTTGAGTGACGTTTCTCTTTCTTTTAGTTAGTACACTAGGTCAGTGGTTCCCAAACCTTGTCCTTAACGGAACACTTCGCACATTCTGAGTTTTAGCGGAAAAAATTTGCTTACTTTTGGAGAGACTTAATTCATTTGGTGGCCTACTAGCATGGGCGTAGCCAGGGGGAGATTGGGGTTCAACACCCCCCCCCCCAAATGAAATCCCGCAGGATCGGAATTTAGTCACTGATTTTTTGCTTTGATTTTGTTTATTTTAGGTGAGATTTTAATACTAAACCATCACTTGCCCCAGCGCAGCCAAGGGGGTTTTGAGTTTAAAACCCCTACCAGGGGGTTTTCGATGCAGTAACCCTGTCTCTTATCTTTTGGTTTGTGATGCGGTCTTTGAACGCAAATTACAGCAAATTACAGTCACCTAATTCAAGCGCGTAGCCAAGAGAGGTTACACATTTCTACCAGTGGCTGGGCTCAAATAATAAAATGCAGTGAATAGTCATCTGCCGAAAATGAAGAAGGCTAAATGTGGGTCAACAAAGATGGCTTGGACGGATTTTAGAAGTCAGTTATAGAGATCGGGTCTTAATCAAGGAAATCCTATGCCGAACTGGGAGTCGACCCCTTAGTAAGGTTGTGACAGAGCGTCGCATAGGGTTTGCGGGACATGTTCTACGACAAAATGAATTACGCATAATAAGAGTTGCGATGACATGGAGGCCATTACGAGAACGCAAACAGGGACATCCTAGTATAACCTGGCCACACTTTAAGGAGGTCCTCAGAGCAGGTGGGAAGAGGCTTCAGTAACAGATTTTTGTAGAAGCAGCTTACCGCCCAATGCGCCGAACGACGCGGGAGGATCTAAGTCAGCAAGAATAGCACATAAGGTTTTTGAAATTAAAGTTTTAATAGCAGGATAATGCACTGTAGATACATCAGAACGTGCATTTTGTTGGCTTTCAATACCGGAAATATTGGTTGGCGACGGGGGGCTCCGTCCCTCGCTAGGGGAGCTCGCAGCGCTCCCCCAGACCTCCTTGCTGGCAACGACTGGGAGGGGGGCTACAATTTTTTCACTAACTCCAGGAAGAACCTTTTGTAGGGTAGGCCTACAATATACGTCTTCCGAAAGAATGAAGGTTCCGAATGTAATCAAGATTAATTACACACACACACACATAAAAAAATCATGGCTACGCCCATGCCTACTAGTTAATTATTTCAGAAGTACGTGGAACACCTATTCAGGGCTCGCGAAACATTAGGGTTCCGCGGAGCACAGTTTGGGAAACATTGTACTAGGTCTATCAGGTTTTCCATTTAAAAAACAACAAATAATGGGGTCTGAGTCCGGTTGATTATCTGGTGGTTAAACTAACTTAAAATTCCTTTGGGCATTGAAATGTTGGGGGGTCCTGTCTAAACAATCACTACAAAACCAAGTTACGTATTGACTTATATGACGCGTCTTTAAATACTATCCTAAAATAACTATCGTTGTCATCTGGGTGTACCATTCATTTATTAAATATTGAAAGCAGAAAGAAAATAACACACATTTAAGAGCATTAAAAAGCCCAGACAATCAAGCTCATCACTACACATTATTATTGTGGAAACTAGGTCAACCGTTAGGGGGTGGCGCTGCAATAATAGCAGACGAGAATTGCGCGCAGACGCGATCTTTACTTGTTAGGTCGGTGGTCGATAGAGGCCAAGCTGCTAACATAGTTCACACAGGGTCAGGGGCGTATCTGATTGTGTTACCCCTGGGAGTATTTGTACCGTCTTCTTTTTGATTTGTTTGAAAAACATAAGAGACTAAAAAAAAAAAAAAAAAAACAATGCTTCAGACTCTAATCTTTGAAATTCAAATGATACTTTTTCAAATGATACTTTTTCAAATGATACTTTTTCAAATGATACTTTTTCAAATGATACTTTTTCAAATGATACTTTTTCAAATGATACTTTTTCAGAAATATTTTTTTTGTTCCGAATTCTTTATAAAATAAGATAAGACAAGGCTTACAACGGAATTCCAGTTGGAGCTTGTGAAAGTTGCCATGAGTCTCTTCTCTGGCGCTTTCTCTGAGTCAAGACTGTTGTTTTTTTGTTTTTTTTTAATGTCCTTAGTCAGTTTTCACAGGGCGGTGCCTTTATGCTCTATCATTCGCTACCGTCTCACAAGTTGGAGGATCAATTTGAATGCTTTCGGGTAGGCTTTGATAGTGTCCCTAAAGCGTTTTCTTTGACCACATTGTGGGCATAATGATACAATGAAGACCAGAGAAATATATTGAAGCCTAGGCATAATCCCGAATTATAGTTGCCTAAAACACAACACTGGAATAACTTAAAAATTGAAGCAGTAGGCATTTCAGATTTAATAAGGTTCAGTTACAATCTTTGACCTGACCTAGGGACCCGGGATCCCACCAGTAGCGTTATGCCCTGCCACTGATTTCAGAAATGAGAATTTAAAAAAAAAAGTTATTGTATCTTTTTAACCACCAGATTGTTGACATGATTTCTCTTGCAATGTATGTTATAATATAACAATTTATAACAAATATAAAAATTTGGTTGGATTAACTTTCAATACGTGACATATTTTAACAATAAACCTTGTTTTATTGGCGCGTTTTTTTATCACACCATTTTGACGATTTCCTTAGCAGGGCTTATGTCTTCTAAAATTCGGATATATCTCTTCTAAACTTTGACAGCCATAAACATGATTAATTATGGAACTAACAGACTCAATAGTCCTTCCATAAATGAAGTTCTCTAAACGCCTTGTCCAATATATGCAAGTGAAAATAATAAGGATAAAAAAATGGCTCAAAGAAAGTTTTTGGTTAATTTCCCTTGTTGTTTTCAGCATTGTTTACACCTAAGTCATTATTTAAAACACGTTTATCAAAGCATAGGTAAATGAATAATGAGGACAAGTCTTCTCCCATCTCGTCGAGGGCCCAAGACAAGAGAAAGAAGAGGTATCAGTGCGCGCGACGAGAGAGTTGAGGAGGTCTTCGCGTGCAGCTGTGGTGGCAGACGATTCACACCTCCACACGTACACAATGAGGGATACACACATACACACGCAGACGCGGCGGGGCAAACCATCCCTCGAGCTCCGTAGCGAGGTCGCGGATGATTTATTTTGGTGAAAAACATTGGCTCTTCACCGTGCGTGAAAAGAGGTTTTGTGTCAGACGAAACACGAGTGGTGCTAGCAGACGAAGTGTTGGACTAACTTGTTTTAAAACTTTCTAGCCCTCGTCTTTAGAAAAAGAATTGCCTTGCTTATTGTTGTTTGTTCTCTATAGAGTTCAAGAATCATTGGATTTATTTACAATATTTGTATGGGTAAGCATGTTTTATTTTTTTTGTCTACGTAGATTTAGATCTACATATATTATATCTACTCTATACTTATAGTTATACATAATATAATTATAGACTCTATATAATCATTAATAATCTATATAGGCATTCGATACTATACTTAGATCTTGACTAGGTCTAGATCTACATCTATATTCTAGATCTATTGATCTATAGATCTATAGAAAAACAAATGGACAATGGTTATGTTATGACACTTGACAGTTATAGATCTAGAAAATAGATCTACTAATACTACTAATAGTAATAGTGATAGATCTATTTTCAATGCAGCCATTGCAGCTCTAGACAAGATCTGTCATCTTCCAACTAGCTCTATAGTCTCTATCTAGATCTAGACTATATAGGCGTCTAGATCAAGAACGTAGATCTAGATCTCTAGAATCTAATTACTGGGTAGAACACAAAAAATCGATCTAGATCGATAATTTAAAGATTTAATATATTTCGTGTTATAAAAATACTTATAAATTTACAAGCACAAAGGCACATCTCTCATTCTATAGATAATCTATGTTAGGACGAATTCGTACACACACAGAATTTAAGTCATTTAATGAGCAAGCATGACTAGATTGACATTAGAACACGCGTAGGACGTAATCATCTTCATTTTTTGTAGTAACATCTGTAATTGATCAGTGCCCCTTCTTCCCTAGTCTTATGCATTTTTATTTAGATATACAGCTTGTAACGGGTTGCCTGATTCAGCCAGGACAACAGAGTTCAAGTCTCTAATTAACATTCTCGACTATGTTAAAACATGAAGTATGACGTAATTATCTTCTGCTTGAAGGACGTTTAATTTGTAAACTGTCTACACTTGGAAACACAAGTTAAACACTTCAAAAAAGTTCTGAAAAAAAAAACCAACTCATCTCTTGAGTCTCAGTTGGTAGAACTTCAAAAAAAAAATGTTGATAAAATCTTGTGTTCATTGATTTATATTAAAAGAGATTCCATCCCAATACTGTGAGCAACAGTGAACATAGATGTAGCGATGAGTTAGAATGTGCCACTTTATTTTGAAGCAGGGGTTCTCAACCTGTGAGTCGCGGCCTCCATTGGGGGTCGATTGACGATTTGCCAGGGGTCGCCTAAGACCATAAAAAAATATTGATTGTTTTTTGTCTATTCTTCTATTGCTGTGTGGGTGGGGGATTGTAAAAAAGGGTTCGCCGAGCTTAAAAGATTGAGAACCGCTGTTCCATGAACACGTGAACAGATAAAGCTACAGCACCTCTTGTAATAAAACAATTAAATTATAATATTAACACTGACTTTGACCCCGCAAGCGTCTATAAGGAAACTGAAAACAGATGTGACTTGGGTCAGAGAGACCTAGACTCTGGCTTAGTTTACAGCAAAGGCAAGCATCATAACCTAGAAATATTTTATACCAGAAATTAAATTTGTGGTGGGAATGCCGGAGCATATCACCTCGTTTCTTGCGGTGCCTTATAAAAATCTGTTAACTGAATCTTCGACGCTGGCCATAAAGACTACCCCCCCCCTCCCCTATTTCCCCACATCTCACGCTAGAGGAGGTTATATTGTAGCCCTCAAGAAAGTTGTCACACTCTTTCCTCGGGTGTCGCGGCGGCGGGTTAGGTTGGTTGACAAATACGAGGCAGTTAATGTGGTCATGCAACACCTCTCCGGGTAAGACGAGCCGCTTGGTGAGGGCTCATAAACGTCAGGCGTGCACAGATCAAACGACTCGTTACACAAATTCAGCCTCGTCTGTTGTTCAGTGGAAAAGGTGCCACTTCATTGCCGTTGACATGTTTGAGACGTAATCTCTCGTGGGGTAGGGAATAATTAGTCGTTGACCTAAATATCTGTCTATTATAGGCGGTGTTTCCCAAAACTTTTTTTCTTTAACGGAACACTTTGCTTATTTTTTAAGAAAGATTTAATCACGTGGTGGCCTACTTGTTAATTAGCCCAGTAGTTCGTAGAACATCTATTCAGGCCTGGTGGAACACTAAGAGTTCCGTCGAGCATAGTTTTGGAACCACTGGTCTAACTCATCTAGCAAAGTCAAAAACTTTGTGAATAAGGAAACAAATGTGGGGGACATTGTTGTTACGGGGACCACGTGATACAAAACACTGAATTCCTTATTTATTTATTGTTTCGGCGATGTTGTAGTACATATTTGTAACATTGAATTTATCTATTATTATATTTTGTTTGTGTTCGTGTGTTTCTTTGTTTTTTTATGGTAGTCAACAAATAAAGTTTAAATTGTCCATTTTATATCTAGGACATTTCTGTTAGACAAACAAGCTATTTACTCTAATAGGGCTCTAAGTACCCGAAGTACATTTGTTTTTAAATATTAATTCCTCACTTTCCTTTAATTTAGGAAAGTGAGGAATTAATATTTTCACCCTATTGTATAATCTACCTGGATGGCTGCCATACTCCGCTGTCCTGCGGGAGGTTTGGGCTAGTTTGTAATAATCTTTAATTTTGAAAGAACATCTGAAACATTTAAAACAAACTAAACTTCAATGAGTTTATATATATATATATATATATATATATATAATAATAATAATCAAAAATCTAACACTCCAGAACAGAATCATTATATATATATATATATACCGATCTTTAAGAATAATCGATGTAGTCTGGATACCGTGTATGGTGTTAGATAGTTTCACATCTTCAGTCGCTTTGATACATAGCTAATGATTCTGTTCTGGAGTGTTAGATTTTTGTTAATTATTTTTTATCATGTTTCTCACTAAATCTGTGCCGCTTCTTCTCTAGTCTATTCATTGTAGGTTGTAGTTTTTTAAAAATTCTAATTAATGCAGCCACGGAGTTTTAAAAAAGACAACTATAAACTGCACATACGAAGTCTCTGTAGACTATACAGAAGTATACGAAATAATAATGCAAAACTTTTGTTGCAAGTCTAAAAATTGATAACAACACCATACTGTTGTATTTTTGAGGTCTACTTTTTCACAAAGAAGTTTTTATGTCCAGAGTTGTGATTCCTTTTTCTCGCTGTGTACTTGAAATGTACAGTTAGATGACATTTAATTATGAAGTTATTCACCTGGAAATGTCACTGCATAAATCTTGACCATAAAGTCCACCATATTTCATACAACTCCGCGAAACCCTCAAGCACACACACACACACACACACATACACACATTCGTTTCATTACTCGGAACTTTCTGTGCAGTACAAAAAGTTTCTGTGCCGGGCACTGTTAGTAAACTACCATATGGTGTCATCTATAGGGGTCCTTTCTGTATATTTGTGAGAATCTCTGTAGTAGCACAAAATGTGTACAGCTTTTTTTTTTTTTTTTTACACAAATCAAACTTTTTAAAATTATAATATATCACTCGTTCATGGAACCTGGATCCAGGAACATGGACAGCTGATCTCAAAAACGGCTCTAACGATTTTCCTAGAAATTTAACAGTTGATGTAGATCTATATCACCAATAAAAGAATTACCAGCTCGTTGGCCACACTGGGAAAACTCTAGTTTAAGCGTTATCATTTTTAAATAAAATAAATCTAAATTTGGCTAGAGATTAATATCTAGGATTCTAGGTCTAGACCCAGCATCGATTTTGAAAGGACTATTGCGTTCGGGAATTTCCGAATGTAGGGCATTATTGAATCAAGAGTTTCATAAATGAATGTTTTTTGCGTCTACAATACTCTTGGATCTAAACGGTTCTCATTGGACTATTATAAAGTGTACTCAGGGCCGGCCTTAAGCCACTGCAACCTATGCGACCGCAGTGGGCCCCGTACTTTCATAGCCCCCCCCCGCTAATTCTAGGTGTAAACTATTAAATTAAATCTTATATATAATAACAGGGTTTCCACGGCCTCCTAGAAATCTCCTGAAATTGCAAAATATATCTCCTGAAAAATCTCAGGAAAACTCATAATTAATATAATTAATTATTAATGTATTACTTTAATGAAAATGTATTGCAAAGACGGATGTCTTTTCTTATACAGAATCTAAATTTTGAACTTATCCTTATCGCTACCCAGAGTAGGCCCCGCGCAATCCGTTTCGCATAGGGCCCCGCATTTGTTAGGACCGGCCCTGGGTGTACTAGATCTATACATTCGCTTGACCAGGATTCTTTTTCGGAGAGAAGGGGGCGTGGCGGGGGTTGAAAATGGTCTATTGTTGATTTTTTTTTAAATCTAACGTTAATTAATTTTTTAAAGAGAAAAACAATCGCTCTATAAGTTGCATGAAGGAGATGTTGTCTTTTTAAACAAGTATTTTTATTTTTAACGTTTTTTTTCTTGTTTACCATGAAGATATTGCTAATGGGTCTGTTGTTGTTGTTGTTGTGTTGTTGTTGTGTTTTGTTTTTTTTACGCACACTCCAATGTAGCCCCCGTGAGTGCAAGACTCACTATGTCATCACACTTTGTCACCTAGTCCATCTACGATGATGAAATGCTTCGTACTTACCTGAACGGATCATTCCGTGTGTCCCCATGAGATCCTTAGACTCGTCTTTTATAATGTTCACCCCAAAACGTAAGGATTGGGTTCAATACATGTATCAAAGGTTTGGAGCTCAGACAGACCGCGAACCGTAATATATAGACTTTCGAACACGGCTGTCAGAAATATGGTTTTATTATTTTGCATATTTTTTTATTTTTTTTTTAATGTTCGGTACATTCGCAAAGAGCCTCGAGTCTTACGTCACCTTTTTTTTTAAACGACACAACATACATGCTATTATTGTTGTTATATATTTGATTGTCGGATTGTTTGTTGGCATCTGAAGGTCACAGGTAGCCGAGCTCTACTTTTAGCTGCATTACAAAGTGGTTGGTTCAGTGTGTTTGTCCTAGGTTTGAAACCCAGTCAGCTGTTACACTTTGTATGGTTTTATCGTGTTCTCTATCTCGCCGCCAGGTCACGTGGTTACTAGCCGAGCAGAACGACTAGATCTAAACACTCCTCCCTCTACACACGCACACAGAATTATGGGATATAGTGTCACTGTGTCTGTGTCCGTAAGCTTGCTATGACACAGGGGACCTGAATTGGACTTTGAGAGAGAGGGGGGCGAGGGCTTGTATTGGGCCTCTACAGAGTTTACCTGTATTGGACCCTGACAGATTGAGCTGTATTGGACCTTGAAAGAGAGAGAGAGGGCTTGTATTGGACCTGGACAGATAAGGCTTGTATTGGAACCGGACAGATAGGGCTTGTATTGGACTTGGGCAGAGCGGACCTGTATTGAAACTAGGGAGAGAGAAGGGAAGAAGGGGGCACTTACTTGGGCATGACAGAGCTGACTTTTTTTTTCCCGACCAGACAAGACTGCCTCTGCATTACTCACGACGTACTCAACATCTTGATATCACCTTATTTCACTTTCCAAAGTTGTAATAGCTAGGAGCGCACAAAGGCGGCACACTCATACATACATACACTACTTTATTGGATCATCTCCACTGCAAGACATTTTCCGATTCAAAATGTACGAAAATCTGATTTCTCAATTATCAGATTAAATTTACGATTTGTTACAAACATTTTTGTTCATTAGTTCGTTGTCTAGAATTGAATTGTGCACACCCTCCCCCTTTTTTTTTTTAACGCGTGATATTTAGTATTGATATATCTTGTGGTGTGTTACGTTGGTTCTGCACTGCGGAACTCGAAGACATCTTTGTTTAATGCGTGACCGAGCAGTGTGAACGAGGCATAACAAAGAACTAAATGACTTAAAGACACGAACACTGTAACAAATATTCTCTCTTCCCGCAATCGGGGGTCCAGGGGGGGGGCGTTCCCACTTAAGTCGATCGGTCAATGTTCACAAATATCCCGACACCATTATGGACGCGCCTTTATTAAAGTTATATTGCTTGAACATTGGACCTCATTCCACCAATCGTAAACAAACAACATTTAGCCACGTGGTTCTCTATCTCTTCTTATCTTCTTATCTTATCTTATATAATACAGACGTTACTTCAAAGAAGAAGATGATTACGTCCTACTCGTCATGCATTTAGTCATGCATATTAACCAATGACTTAAATTCTGCCAAGTCACTGGTTTTCCTGGCTAGCTCAGGCAACCCATTCCATGCTCTAATAGCACTAGGGAAGAAGGAGTATTTGTACAAATTTGTCCTAGCATATGGGACGAGGAATGTGCCTTTATCTTTGTGTCTTTCAGAGTATTTTATTAGATTTTGTATTTTTGTATTTGAAGATTATGGTTCAGTGTTTTATGTATGATTGCTACTTTACTTTTGAGCCTTCTATACGAATTACGTACGTTATACATGCAGGATGTCACGTGATACGTTTTTTTTTCTCCGTTGTTTTATCAATATTACCACGTGATAATAAATGTTGTTTGTTTACGATTGGTGAATGAGGTCCATTTTCTTGGATGGTATCCATGTGTATGTATAGAATAGGGAGATGTTGCTTGAGTGCTTAACAAGAGAAAAAAAAAGACAAAGGATAAAATAGATTCAAAAAAAAAAAAGTTCTGATCTTACACTGTTAGTACAAAAAAAAAGGGGGGGGGGGCTTGCGGGTCAAAGGGCAAATTTTTAAACACCTTGTTGCGCACTCTGCCAAACAATAATTTCCGGCATTCTCCCCTCTCTCCCCCCCCCCCTTTCTTCCTTTGTGGTCGTTTGAGCGTGGCGTTGCCCCCCCCCCCCCCAACCTCGTTTTTTTTCCCACCCTTTCTCACCAGCTCGGAACACGGGAACAAGAATGAAGGACGAGTTGTCGAGCTGTCAACTCTGACAGGACGAGGAGCCGCCGAGAGGTCCCTCCCCCCCCCCAAAGTACTTCACACTATCACACCCGTAGACATACAGGCACGAGAGCGGGGGGTGTGGGGGGGGGGGATAGCATTTCGGATTAAAAGAAAAACCACCAAATAACAAAGCTATTTCATTGATTGAAGAGCAACAGATGGTCAGATCATTAAGTTACTCGTGGAACGAGAGAAGATGTGCTTGGCCATGGGTCTGTGTGCCCGACCTAAAATACTCGTTGCGACTAACTTAACGTGTTATATTCCTATTTCATCTATATATACACAAACTGACCACTGGTCTAGTAATTGTACCCGGGGGGGGGGGGGGGGGCATTAAAAAATACGAACATGAAACTACATAGTGCCCAACCTTTTTTCGGCTGGGGGTGTGTGTTATGGAGTGTGTGTGTTTCTATGGTGACGGTGGGAAGAGGTTAGCGATTTGTTGTGAATGATGCAAGATAAACGGCGTTGTCGTCAGCTGTCTCAGGTAGGACATGGGGACTCCAGATTGCCAGAGTGAAAAGACGTGTTATTGCAGTGAGTTAGATTTTGTTCTAAGTACCATTTTATATTCTTAATTAAGTCTACAATATTTGTTTCCTTTAACCAAGATGACTTTGTTTACATTGTTATAAAAAGTTCTATTTAGTTTCGTTCACAAAGAAGTTGCTCAAGTTATTTCAAGTTTTTAATGGTGACGTTGTCTATCAGCAGTTTGATGTCACACGTCAACGACCGCCCGAATCATGGGGGCACACAAGTTTCTGACACACGTGACACGGGTCTCGTCGCCTCTACCATTAGTCGAGTCAAAGGGAACCGATACTAGTTCCCCTTTCAGACCTTTCAGATCTGTAGGGCAGATGATGTAGAGGTCATCTCTTTCTATGGCCAACGGTTAACGCGGGTGTCGTGTCGAACCAGAGACTCTCGGTTATGAAGCCAAATGCCTTAACCTCTCAGCCACAAAACCAATACTCACGGATTCAGTATAAAATGTGGATGGAAGATTCACCGGGCCGGATATAGCCCGCGTGTCGTAGTCTGGACATCGCTGGTGTAAATAAAGAAGTATATAACATCAGTTCACACCTAAAATCTGAAATCGCATTATATTTTCATTTATTTAATTTTTTTATTCACACAGACCCTAAGACCATATTATCTACAGTAATCTACACTATAGATGCAGAAATCTGAACAGTTTAAATATTTACAGAAAAACGCATTCTGGCTTCCCAAAAAAAAAGTATGTGGTATCGATCAAATTGATGAATCAAAATCAATATTTAAAGCAGCCATGACAAACAAAACTTTCAATCAATCAATTAAAGGTGTTAACATCGATTTTCACGATAAACTAAATCATGTCAAGGGAGCTAATTCAAACGCCACTCTTGCCAACTAAATAACAAAAAAAAAAAAAAGAATTGAGCTAAAGTTTTAACATGATCTCAATGTGTGGCAGTGTTATTCCAGTCAACCCTACGTTATTACCGCTAGTGACCTATTTGTTTTTTTTAAATACTAAATTTAACGTGCATTGCTTCCCCTGTTCTGAAATTATTGTGCGCTATAAACGGAATATTGTACAACATTTTATTCTTCAGTCTAAAGAGCTAAAAAAAAACCTTTAAAAATTTAGGTCATCAACGCTTTATCTTATACATCGGATAGACCAAACATCTAGCTATTTATAGGTTTTTTTTTTCCCGCCTTGTATGAAAAGATCTAATAGGTGGGAAAGACGTTGACAAAGTAATATATTTTTAGCAGGATAGTTGGCAATACCAGAACTGCTGTTACCTTATCTTATCTTATATAATACAGACGTTACTTCAAAAAAGAAGATGATTACGCCCTACGCGTCATGCATTCAGTCATGCATATTAACCAATGACTTAAATTCTGCCAAGTCACTGGTTTTCCTGGCTAGCTCAGGCAACCCATTCCATGCTCTAATAGCACTAGAGAAGAAGGAGTGTTTGTACAAATTTGTCCTAGCATATGGGACGAGGAATGTGCCTTTATCTTTGTGTCTTTCAGAGTATTTTATTAAATTTTGTTTTTGTATTTGAAGATTATGGTTCAGTGTTTTATGTATGATTGCTACTTTACTTTTGAGCCTTCTGTCCTGAAGGCTTTCTAAATTTAGTGATTTTACTAAAAGTGTTACTCTAGTCAAATGTGAATATTCGTTTGTTATGAATCTTACTGCTCTATTTTGTGTCTGTTCCAGTTTCTTAATGTTTTCTTGAGTTGAGGGGCTCCCAAACGGAGGATGCATATTCTATTATTGGCCTAACCAAGGTTAAGGTTATCTTTATTCGCACTATTATTTCTTTTATCTGACAACTCAAGAGGCAATTAAAAACAAAACAATTAATTATTTTGCTTGGTGTCTCTAACTAGGTAAAGAAATAGTACTTGACAGAAGTGGTAGTATAAGCTGAGTTAGTCCCCATCATAGGTCGTCGTCTGAGCAATACCAGAACTGCTGTTACCTTATCTTATCTTATATAATACAGACGTTACTTCAAAAAAGAAGATGATTACGCCCTACGCGTCATGCATTCAGTCATGCATATTAACCAATGACTTAAATTCTGCCAAGTCACTGGTTTTCCTGGCTAGCTCAGGCAACCCATTCCATGCTCTAATAGCACTAGAGAAGAAGGAGTGTTTGTACAAATTTGTCCTAGCATATGGGACGAGGAATGTGCCTTTATCTTTGTGTCTTTCAGAGTATTTTATTAAATTTTGTTTTTGTATTTGAAGATTATGGTTCAGTGTTTTATGTATGATTGCTACTTTACTTTTGAGCCTTCTGTCCTGAAGGCTTTCTAAATTTAGTGATTTTACTAAAAGTGTTACTCTAGTCAAATGTGAATATTCGTTTGTTATGAATCTTACTGCTCTATTTTGTGTCTGTTCCAGTTTCTTAATGTTTTCTTGAGTTGAGGGGCTCCCAAACGGAGGATGCATATTCTATTATTGGCCTAACCAAGGTTAAGGTTATCTTTATTCGCACTATTATTTCTTTTATCTGACAACTCAAGAGGCAATTAAAAACAAAACAATTAATTATTTTGCTTGGTGTCTCTAACTAGGTAAAGAAATAGTACTTGACAGAAGTGGTAGTATAAGCTGAGTTAGTCCCCATCATAGGTCGTCGTCTGAGCCTTAGTGAACACAAACCTGAAAAATAGTACGAGACTAAAGAAACAATAGATAACTATACAATCTTCCATGTTCATAAGCTCCCCATTAGCAGAGCGGTTACCGTGTTGGCCTGAGAAGGCTTGAGCCATGAGTTCTAAATCAGGTCGTCCCCAGACCCCTTTTAAAAATTATTTTTATAAATCCTTTTTTAATTGTTAGTCTAAATCTATTACAAATGTAATTATAGGACTGATTCAAACTAATGGATACAACAATACTTTATATAAGCTTTGTTTGTGTTTTTTAAAAGTATTTTGAAAATATATTTTCTAGTTTTTTTGTTGAAATGTTTTGTACAATGTTTTACATGTTTCGGATGTTCCTTCAGAGTTGAAGATAGTTACTTCCTAGTCCAAACCTCCCGCAGGACGACGGGGGATGTGAGCGGGCAGGGTTTGAACCCTCGACCGTCGATAAATCCGAACGACAGTCCAGCGCTCCAACCGCACGACCAGTCAGCCATATTGGATGTCATCAACATGCCATTTTTATTTTGTAATGAAACACTCGACGCACTCTGTCCTGTGATCCAGTCTGTCTCCCTCGCATTCTTCTCGTGGTCTCGAGGCGCAACCCCCCAGACCCTTCATGTTCCTGTCACACGGCCGTGCAACTTGTACACGTGAATACACAGACCAAAGGATGTTATACCAGTTTATTAAAATAAAAAAAAAGACCATTACAGAAAGTGTCATCTTTTATCATGACATTATGATGATAAATGGCATTCTCGTGACATTACGATAACAGATGACATAGTCGTGGAGAAACAGTCTGACGTTGTTATAGCCACGAAGAACATTGTTTCGTTTCTTTAGGAGAATTATGATTTTTTTAAAAATCTTTCATTGGCTACTAGTGATAGAATAGAAGACAGGCATAATACTGCAGTTCACGGGCATAGATACAACTCAATAAAATAGGGAGTAGGTCCTACATCTTCAATTCACACTTCAAGTGGAGCATAGGGCCACAACATCACTTCCCCATCGGATTCTGTTCTGGGTTAGTTGGATATTAAGTATTTAGTTGTGGGCTAACAACTCAGCTATTTGGATATAAAGTATTTAGTTGTGGGCTAACAACTCAGCTATTTGGATATTAAGTATTTAGTTTGGGTGGGCCAACAACTCAGCTATTTGGATATTAAGTATTTAGTTTGGGTGGGCCAACAACTCAGCTATTAGGATATTAAGTGTTTAGTTGTGGGCCAACAACTCGGTTTTGTATGGACTATGCCATTGATGACTATAGCGTGTAAAGAAAAAAGTAATCGATGATTTCTTGTTGTAACTACATTATGATGAATATAAATTGTGGAGATAGCTTGGCCTTTGACCAACCGCTAACATGGAAATACTATTAAAAAAAAAATCATTTGGAAAAAAATGTGAAGATAGCTTGGCCCTGGACCAACTAATAGGAATCTACTAAATTGGCACCCCTATTTCAGTATTTGTTGATCACCTAGCAAATCTGTATCAAAAAGTTAAGATTGTTAGCTCGTGAAACACGAGGCGGCCCAGTTCATGTCCAGGCTTTATCCTACCATTTCCTCATTAGCAGAACTGCATTCGTAGATATAGGGGAACATGTGACCTGAATTCTTTCCTAATAGGCATTTGTAAACTCATTTCCCTTGAGCAATACTTATTCCTTTATTTCTGTAGAAATGTAGATCTAATATCTGTTTTAACATACTCCTTAAGACAAAAAAAAAGCTTCCTCCTCTATTGAAGTCTTGCTTCTTGTTTTGTATTTATTTCCATCAAACGACGAGCTTTGTTTTGAGGGCTAAAAAAAAACATGTACGTTTTTCTTGTGTGCAGGTTAACTTTTTCTTCCACAGCTTTCCAACAGACGCCGTGTTTTCCTCCTGGCGTCATGATCACAGCAGGGGGGCATTTAGTGGGTGGGTAACTAGGGCTCCATGATTTCTGCTCATTAGGATGCTGAGAGCTCTCTTTGAAGTCATCGCTTGCCGCCATGAGGCAGTTGCGTCTGCAAGCGAACGTGCACATTCTCTGCGTCCGTTGGTGAACAGGGCGGGGGAATATCGAACATCTGTACAGGGAAATATTAGACAATGGAACCGATGACAGGGAGGAAGATTTAGTTTTGTAATATTTATTTAAAAAAAAAATATTTGACATAGGCATCAACTGACCCACACGGGCTCATTACAGGCATCGAATGGCCGTTTTAAAGTATTCCCATTTAGATACGTTGCGCTCTGCGGGGCAGAACCTAACCATAGCCCACGGTTAACGAGGGCTTCATGTGGCCAGCACAACGACAACCGCCTTTACTTTTCTCGATTTAATGTCAGGTACCTATTATAGTTGGGCTAACTCAGGGGCTCCCTGAAATCGCGAAATTCAATATGCCAGTTATCACTGGGATACGAACCCGAAGACCCCCTTGGTTCGGAACCCAAAGTGGTTAAAGCACTTAGCCACCACGTTTCCATGACCTTTTTACAGCACCACTGTATCTCGATGACGCCTTCATCTAAGATTTTTATAATACAAAAGGTCTCTATGTAAAAAAAAAAAGGTAATATATTTTGGACTCTATCCGTCAATCTCAATACCGAGATTTGACCTGCAGCTAATGTTATTGAATCTATTGCATTCAGCTTGGCCCCAAAGACTGCGATAATATCCCATAATATGAAGTGCAGTTGTTTAAAGCGAGTGATACCGCAATATAAACCTGTTCAGTTGATACTCTTGTGTATTCTCCAGTAGCCTTGAAAAGTAGTTGACAATAGATCTTAAGCCTGGGGGGATCACTCAGTTGTTCATTGTCGTCCCCAATTTTAATCTGCGCTAAGATTAGCTGTAGCGAGACTGTGTTCAAAGAACTCGGCGATAAGAAAACAATTTTGTTGAGTCCGTGTATGCGCGCGCAGGTGTAGTCACTCGTGTACCATTTCTCTAAAGTGCAATATAGAAACATCTGCTTTTCTTTTTTTTTTCTTGGCCAAAAGGTTTATTTAATTTTTTGGGGGGGCCAAAAGATTTATTTAATATTTTATTTTTGGTCAAAGATTTATTTAATATTTTATTTTTGGCCAAAGATTTATTTAATATTTTATTTTTGGCCAAAGATTTATTTAATATTTTATTTTTGGCCAAAGATTTATTTAATATTTTATTTGTGGCCAAAGATTTATTTAATAATTTATTTTTGGCCAAAGATTTATTTGATATTTTATTTTTGGCCAAAGATTTATTTGATATTTTATTTTTGGCCAAAGATTTATTTAATATTTTATTTTTGGCCAAAGATTTATTTTATTTTATTTTCCGCCAAAGATTTATTTTATTTTATTTTTGGCCAAAGATTTATTGACTGTTTTGATAAAGAGCGCAACCTACTGCACGATTAAGGTCAAGAGAATTGTGATAGATTTAAATGAAATATTAAAGGTGGCTGCCTGGTCGTGTGGTATGCGCTCTGGATTGTCGTCTCGATGGTTCCCGGTTCGAATCCTTCCCTCAGCCATCCTCTGCCGTCCTGTAGGAGGTTTTCGGCTAGGATTTACTTCAATTCTGAAGGAACATCCGAAACATGTAAAAAAAAAAAAAACGACACTGGCCGCTGGGAAAAGGAGGTGGGCGATGGCTGATTGGTTAAGGTGTTTGGTTTCCTAACCTGGGGTCATGGGTTCAAGTCTCGATGAAGACTGGGATTTTGAATTTCGGTATTTTTAGGGCGCTCTGGGTCCACCCAACTCTTAGTAAAGGCGGTTGGTCGTTGTGCTGGCCACATGGACACCCTGCTCGTTAACCGTCTGCCTAAGAAACAGAAGACCTTAACATCGTCTGCCCTACATATCGCAAGGTCTGAAAGGGGAACTTTTTTACTTTTACTGGCCACTGGAAAGTGAACAGACGATTTAGTCTTACAGAATGAAGAGATGTTTGGATTGTAGCATAAAGATATTTCTCATATATGGCTCGCTCTTTGTATCTCTTCTCTCTGTCTCTCTCTTTTTCTCTCTCTCTGTCTTTATCTTTCTCTCTGTCTCTCTCTCTTTCTGTCTGTTTCTCTCTGTCTTTCTCTCTAACATTTTATACCTTAACATTTCGATTCGAACGGATCTAATTATTGTGTAGCAGATTTTTTAAAAAAATTCCCGATAGTCACAAAATTTCTTGTTTACAATAAAACAAATTATATATCTCACAATCTGAGCTACAATTACTAATGGATAGTGTGCTTGAGAGGAATGGAGAAAGACAGTTGACAGTTCTTGTAAGGTGCCCCATCAGACTTAAAGGGATAGGTGAAGTGTGCTAGCTTACCTGCTTTATTAAAGTATCGAGGTTGACTACATTTTTTAAAAAGTTACTTTGTTAATAAGGTCTCTTTATTAAAATATACTTTGAGACTTGTTTGCAGGTGCCATATAGTTTATTTATACTGTTTCATTATTACAACTACATTTATAATTGTACCTTGAGTTTTAAATAAATAGACAAAAAACATATTATTACCTAATTATAGTTACTTGTACCGTATTATTATAATTGATAAATTTTAGTATTATAATTATTTCATCTACATATGTAAGTGGTAAAGCGCTTGGGGGTCCCGGGTTCGAATTCTGGTGAAGACTGCGATTTTAAATTTCAGGATCTCTGGGCGCCTCTGAATCCACCCAGCTCTAATGGGTACCAGACAATAGTTGAGGAAAGTAAAGGCGGTTGATCGTTGTGCTGACCACATGACACCCTCGTTAACCGCGGGCCTCGGAAAAAAGATGACCTTTGCATCATCTGCCCTATAGATCGCAAGGTCTAAAAGGGGAACTTTACACATGTTACATTATTATAATTAGATTTTATTATATTTTTATACGATACGATAATTTTATTGGTCAAAACTAATGGAAATACAGTTTGACTAGAGTGTCCACCTCAGCATAAGTATTAACTCTTTCTCTCCTACCTGACGATACCAACGTTGTTTCCACCAGAATGTGGTAAATAATTACGGAGAGAAAGAGTTAAATCAATAACAATATAAATACAAACAGCAAACACACACACACTCACACCCAACCAACGCTTAAAATGTGGGCTTCTGTTCACTTATGTGTCAATGAATGACCTTGGAACACCATGACTGAAAGTCGAATAAAGAGGCTCTTTCTTTTTTTAAGCCTCAATGGAGAGGAGGCGGTCACTTCGTCCAGATCTGATCTAGCTGTGGTCTAATTACATTCATTATATTATTAAATTTGCATGTATGATACTGTTATAATTACCTATAATATTTATCATTATATTATTTGTTATATTGATATCTATATCGTAATTGTATTCATTATTATTTATCTATACAGTTCCTAGACTACTAGTAAACAAAGAGTGCAGAAAGCTGAAAGGACAAGCATCGAATACGCCCCTGAGTATCCCCTTCGCTTTGTAGTGAAGCTTGCCTACACTTCTGCTCTATGGTAACACAACTCTAGTTTCCAGTAGGGCACCTAGACATCTTGGGACATCTCGAGACACCAGATATCTCTAACCAGATCACACCAGCCGTCGCGGCCATATTTCCACATTGGGCACTGTTGACACACTATTTTTTCGGCTGGATATACCTATACAGGTACCAATTGCCCCAACAAAAGGAACTCGTTTTAACGGGCTATTGTAACCTCGCCAGAGCTCATGAAATCTTTCAATCTGATCTTCAACTAAGTGAGACTCCTCTCTTCTGTTGACTTTGCGGTTGCCTGGATTCCACGCACGCACACACAGACACACAGAGTTTCGGCGCTCTTCGTTCGTCTGCTGGGTCCTGTCGCGTACTTCCGGTGGATTTATGACTGCGCGTGTTAAAGGTCACTTGTTTTCTTGTTCTTTATTAAAAAGACGGACAGGGTCTTTTCTTTTTATCAGTGTCTCTCTCCGTCTGTCGACCAATACGGGCGTCAAGTAAATATCGTGCCTGACTTGAAAGAAGTTTCGATAACAATTGTTCAAAGTAGGGCCTGTAACTCGCGGCTCATTGCTGTTCTTATTAAGCGATCAATCAGAGTTGTAGCCCATTGAAGTGGCGGGAAAACAACTGGTATTAAAAAAAAAAAAGCAGTCCACACATGAAGGAAAGTTACACTTGGAAATAATGGCATTAAATATGAATGAAAACTGGATCGCGTTACAAGGTATTCTGTGTTTCGATTTTCAGGAGAAGCTAACTCTTAGCAAGAGGAAACTATCGCTTTAGTAGTGAAAAGGAGAGTTACGTTTTCTTGTCTACCTGGAAACCAAAATAGTGTCTTCTTGGAGTGTATTGTTTTCACCACCATGTATGGTTTAAATGTGTGTTCCGGCTTTCCGGGATGGATTAAGACGACGAGCCCAGGGCGAGTGCTACTGCTGGTGGCAGCGGTGCTGTGCGGCTCCGTGGATAGGACGCCGGCGCATCGCTTGGATAACCATTACCAGAGATGTGAGCCAATCACGATCAAGATGTGCAAGGACATGCGGTACAATATGACCAGCATGCCTAATTATGTGGGTGAGTACAGGGTCTCTGCAGACGTGGCAGTGGGTCTGAACGTTGTGCGTGAGTGTATGTGTAGATGAGTTCTCTGTATGACACGCAGTCATTGTCTTACAAGGGACATAAAGGTACAGCATACCTAATTATGTGGGTGAGTACAGGGTCTCTGCAGACGTGGCAGTGGGTCTGAACGTTGTGCGTGAGTGTGTGTATAGATGAGTTCTCTGTAGGACACGCTGTCATTGTCCTACAAGAGACAGAACAATTTAAACGATATAGACAAATATCAATATTAAAGACGCAATAAGTAGATGGATAGTTATGCGTCTTTTGAGACTACCCCCCCCCCCCGGCACCATAATACAGTACATGTATTGATAAGATGTGGTTTGTGGAAGGAACATGTGGCTGTGTGGTACAGTGTTGGGTTTCCGAAACGATAGTAATGGGTTTTGAATTTCAACGATTTTTAGGACGCACCTGAGTCCACCCCACTTTAATGGGTCCCTGGCATTAGTTGTGGAAAAATAAAAAGGCGGTTGGTGGTTGTGCTGGCCACATGACTACAGAAACAGATGCCCCGATAGATCGCAAGGTATGAAAGAGGTACATCTACTGTACTTATTGCCTAGATGTGTATTGGTCACCGTTGAAGGACACGTGATAGTGTATTGTGTCCACGTGTAAATCTTTCTGTTGATGTGGTGGACAGTGAGCCGGACAGAAATGGGACGAGCGTGTGTTGTTTGTGTGTGTGTGTGTGTTTTTAGCTGTTAGCAGGCACGACTAGATGGTCAAGGATAGCGAGGTCATTGCTGGGAAACGATTTAGTGTCCCTCTCTTCACACACACACACAGTGTACGCTCTAGTTGTTGGGGCTGCTGGACCTGGTTCTATCGATATTCAATGTTTACCTTTTACCTGCATACCCCTGGCCTCGCAACTCGCATGTTGTCTCCCCCCCCCCCTTTTTTTTTTCCAGTGTTGCGATATGTGCGCGCACACACACTCGCACACATCGCTCACTTAAATTGTCATTGTATTATTTCCCCCGGTTCCCCAAAGACAAATGAAGTTCATGTTGTATGCACAGAGCTGCGTCCGGGTTTTCCCGTTGTTTGCTTTCAGCGGTTACATCAGATAAACATGGTAGCACAAGGAGTCGTGGGGCGGGAAGGGTCACTCTCCTCACCACCCTCACCATTCTCTCATTTCTCTTTACTTTTACGCCCTCTCGTTCTCTCTCTCTCTCTCTCTTATTTCCACCCCCCTGCCTCTCTCCTCGTTAATTTTCAAACGGTCGTGCCCTTAGCCAGTGTTTGCATTTATGAACAATTAATTTATGATACCCCCGTTGATCAGTGGGCAGAGAATGTCATTAACAAATTGGTCAGCCAGCCTCCACGCTATTTGCCTGGTATTGGAATATCGACGCTACTCCCGGACTCATCTTAAATGCCCTCTTCCCCTCCTCGCCATCTAGACTGGTCCTGTTAACGATATTTGTATGTACATATGATATGTTCATGATACTAAACAGGGCCGGTTCTATAGATTGCGGGGCCCTATGCGAAACGGATTGCGCGGGGCCCAGTCTGAATAAGGATAAGGATAATAAGTGAAAATTAAGATTTTGTATAAGAAACTAAATTCGTCTTTGCATTTTATTCATACCTTACTAAATACAAAATCGCTGTCAAATTAATTTTACGAGCCATCTACATTAGATAATAGTTTCCCAACAAAAGGCCGATAAACATTCAGATCTGCCTTTTAGATTTAGGATCGACTAGCAAAATATCGCTTTTTTTTTTTTTAAAAGAGGTCAAGATAGATTTCGATCTATATTTATTTGCCATTGACTATCAAAGTAAATAAATTATTGGAACTTCTTGTTTTGGTTAAAATTCGCCTTATTAGTTGGCCTCCTTCAGTCGTAGAACGACTATGGTTCATCTCAAATACTTCTTCATGTGGCTGTGGGAGCCCTATTTTGGTGTTTGTTTACGATTGGTCAATGAGGTCCATTCTTCAATCGGGTGAGGCGAGGTCACGTGGTACTTATAGTTATGTCTTAGATGGAAATCTCTAATAGAAAGATGTGGAATGGATCTCATTCACCAATCGTAAATAAACACATTTAGCCACGTCATAATATTGATAAAATAATGAAAAATACGTATCACGTGACAGCCACTATGGATTACATAATTTGTATATATAGAATCACGTGGCTAAATGTTTGTTTACGATTGGTGAATGAGGTTCATTGTGCTTGATTTTTTGTTTTCGTGCTAAACATTAAACATTGAGACCTTTTGATTTTCAATTCGCTGTCCGTTGTCTTTCTCTTGCTTTGTACATTTTGTGCGCAAATCTTTCTTATATTTACCTGTGGAGCTTTGTCGACACTCTTTTCTCCTTACAACTTTTTATTGTTGTGGTCGAAAGGTCAGCGTAGGTCAGATACCTTGCCATCATTCGAATGTCTCTAAGCATGCGCCTAACGGAATACTATGACTAGCATTAACGGAAGAAGTACCTTATGTCTATGTTGGCCTTGGTGTCATGGGCAGATAACTCAGCACCTGTAGTAGTTCCCCGTTTGACCCGATCGTCATTCTGAGAATGTTATTTGATAGTTTGGGTCTCAACTCCATATGTATGAGTGCCTGATTTTATGTGTGTGTGTGTGTGCATGTGCAAATGGGAAGAAAGTTAGCTCAATTTAAATGTTGTTTTTTTAAAGTTAATGTTTTCCTTTTCGAAATATTCAAATTTTGCAAACCAACAAAAAAAAAAAAAAATAAAAAAATTCATCAACACTTAATCTATTATATAGATTGAATTGGTAATTTTTATAGCATTAGTGAGATATATCCATTTTTTTTTTCAAGAGAGAGAGGGAACACGTAATGGTACTTTGGAACACTGTCATAAAAAAAAAAAAAGGATTCAAAATAGCATTTAAAAGAGAAATCTTGATAGATGTTTAAAAGTTCTACAATTTGGAGTGCGTGTATGTGTCGGGAGCGCTTTGTGAAGCGAGTCTTTCCAGATCAAGTCAAAAGTCTATGTTGGAGAAATTACGATGCGCCGTTAAAAAAAAAAGGGGGGAGGGGTGTCCAGAGAGTGAAAGAAAGAGAGAGAGAAGGAAAGAGAGAGAGAGTGGGCCGTGACATTTCATTGTAGCAGTTACACTGATTCACGGGCTGAGAAAAATTATGTTAAAATGAGGTCCTTTTATTAAAATAAAAAAAAAACAACAAAAAAAAACAATAAAATTAATTAATTAAAAAAAGAAGGGGCGTTGCTGCCAGCCGCCTAGTTTACATATGCCTAAGGCCGGCCCTGGAGGTGCGGTGGCTGAGCGGTAAAGTCCACCCAGCTCTAATGGGTACCCAACATTGGTTGGGGAAAAGTCAAGGCTGTTGGTCGATGTGCTGGCCACATGACACCCTCGTTGACCGCTGGCCACTGAATCAGATGACCTTTACATCATCTGCCTTATAGAAAAGAAGGTCTGAAAGGGGAACTTTACTTTACTTTACTTTACTAAGGCCGGCCCTGATTGCATACATAGAAATGTAATTGAAAAACGCATAGAACTATATTGATGCAGCGATTTATACACATGTTTATTCTGGTATATTTTGCTTCCGTGGAGTTTGGGAAGGGGGGGGGGGATAAAGATTGTTTGTGATTTGACTATTTTCAAACATTTGGAGCTTCAAAGGGAAGTTTTCCTCACTAGATATCCACAATGTCAGACAAATCTGCAGTTCACTTTTTTTTTTTTTTTTTTTTTTGTGGCCACTTTTGATCTAACACAAATAAACGAAAAAAGTTTTGATCTACAAAGTTAGTAGAATTTAAAAAAATAAACAAAAACATTTTTCTTGATTCCCTAAAGCGAAATGTTGTAAAGGAAAAGGTGGGGGGGGGGGTCAGTGGGAAAGAGGTCAAGGTTGCATTAGATGCAAGATTCAGATATGTTTAATCTGGCTTTCAAAAGTTCATACGCGACCTTCTTGCACCCTACCCCCCTTTTATCCGCCATTAAAGAGAAGGGAATATATAAAAAAAAAAATGCGCCTCGAACTTATCCTGTATTTCCTCCCCTCGGCACCGGCTCGTTCGTTCTAAGCACTGGCTGCATTTGATCCCGGTCTCCTCTCAAGGGTATTGAATTCTCCAGAGGAACACCTACAAACCAGATGTGGGCCAAGCAATGCTCGTGTACAGCAACTTTTGGACTTGTTCTGATGGGAAACATCTTTAACGGTGGCGGGTAGGGGACGGTTCGGGGGGGGGGGGGGTGGAGTAGCCCAGAGCGCCAGACAATAATGTGTTCTACTTGTTGCTAAGTATCTTGTGTTTTAAATTTAACTGTTTTATTTTATTTTTTGTCATACACCTTGACTATCCATCGCTCATATCGTTCAATCAATAAATCCACTACCTATACCGATATGAAGAATTAGTGGTCAAGCGACAAAGCGCGTTACTCGTTTGAGAGTTCGAATCTATTTTGTACCAGAAACTGTTGACTCTGTGGTTTTCATTTCTATAAAGAAATGAGTTTTTTTGTTAATTTAATCTAGGTTTTCATATATATATATATATATATATATATATATATATTTCAAAAGGGATGATCGTCGAGTTATTCAGCACCATAGACACAAGTCACGTGGTCATTGTCACATGATCACGTGGTCATGTTTGCAAGGCCACTGGGCACTGCGCTGGGGTCACTGCCACTTGTGCCGTTAGACCTTAGGATGATGACACGTCGTCTACTGTGTGAACTGTTCCAGAACAGCTGAAAAAGTTTTACTTTGTTTATCTCGGTTGATCCTCGCGGAGGATTGCAGCTTCTCTCTCTCTCTCGCGTTGTTGGCCTGTGATCACGCTCATAATAATAGTGCCAACAATCCGCGGGGAAGTGAATGCGCTATAAACGTAGGTCGTTATGTAGCATTCAGAACAAAGGGTTTTTTTTTTTCGCTGCTTTGATGTCGTCTATTAAACTTCGGAGGCTGGAGAGCGGCGCGCACGTGATGGCTGACAATAGAAATGACATTTCGTTGCAAGGGGCTATCACATTGTCATTGTCAAGTAGAAACAAGGACCTTGTGGGAGGGGGACCTTGTTGGAGGAACGTATGTGTGTGTTGTGTGTGTGTGTATTCGCGTTCTCCTACGGTATGAGACAATAGTACACTGACATCATATTAGGAAATCTGTTTTTAAGAGAATACATTTGTGCGTGTGTGATTGTGTGTGTGTATGCGTGCGATTGTGTGTGTATGCGTGTGATTGCAAGAGAGCACGAGAGAAGGGAAGGGGAAACAAGGAAGTTTAAAAAACAAAACTAACTTGACCAAATGAATACAACAAACTGATTCTGTTTACGAAACAAAATTCTATTTTTAGCTTTCCTGTCTAGATTGTGTGTTCCCTTTATTTATTATTCGTTCAATACGGTTAGCTATGAAGTAAGCCTCGTTTTCACAACGAATGCGCGCGAACAGAGTTGAGCAGAAGTGAGGAGACAAGACCGCATATTGTGTTGAGAGATTTCAGCTTATGATAGCTGCATGCAACAGCAACTGCTCAACATACACCCTGATATATATAGCTCCTCCTTCGTGATCGAAGATGCACACATTATTCAATCCTATGGACTCGTAGATGACTGTAAAGTCCAATCCTCGCTTTAAAAAGCCGGCCGCATACGTGACATGGGTATGTATGGCCAGTTGCAGATAGGCCTGCTTCTTCTCTCAGCTTTCTGTTTGGTTCGGCGCTCTTTCGCCCTGGCCACTCTTCTTGCTTCAAATCTCGAGACTCCGAGACTCACAGCTTCACACCGTGAGGAGCGATCGAGAACTAGTGCTTCCCAGCCGTGAATGTCAATATCGCACTAAACATACGCCCATGATACCAAACGAGCGACGCCTGTCTTCCAGCCATTAATAACAACATTAAGTTTATGGAAATTATCAAGATTATGATAAAAAAAAAACAACTCAAAAACTCGAACGTTGAGTGTGACAAAACAAAAATTTGAGTCATCATGCAAAACAAGCAAAATAAAAAAAAAAAACTTAACTTTTTGAAAACACTACCATATTTCTCAATACCCTTAGTTTTAAATCCCTTTTTCTATATCAAGAAAATTGATTAACAAGACTGATTGGTTAATTTTTTTTTTATTGATTCGCGTGTTGTCGTGGACTATGAATAATTGTGCAAAAGTTTCAGCTTGATTTAAAAACGGAAGTGGGAGAAAAAAAAACGTGTACAAAATGTGTACCAGACAGACGGAGAGAGTTAATACAAGTTTTGTAACGACACTTCAGTACATGTACCAGACGTGTACAGGTAGGACCTATGTTACGTGCGCAGCTTAGTGTGCATGTGGAATGGTGCGAATGTGTGTTGAAAGGGGGAGAGAAGATGGAATCCGGAAATGGAGGAATCTAATCAAAGTTACTATTAATTGTAACTCAAGATTAAAGTCTACCATATATGATTCTATTATTGTATCATTAAAAGTCCCATCTGTGGGAAGCGTGGCCGAGATGCTAAGTGCGCTCGAACTTGGCTTGGCTTGGCTACCTAGAAGGGGGCTCGAGGTTCCACTCCCGACTCGGGCAGAGTCGGGAGTGTTTACCGAGCGCCTAAAGGCAGCACGGAAAACCAACTCCTAGATACCCCCTCCCCCCCAACTGGTCCACAAATGAGATTGGACCAAAAGCGCCCTGAGCATGCTATAAGCATACAAGTAGCGCTATATAAAAGCTATAATAATAATAATAATAATCTGTACGTAACAACGTAATAGTGTGATTTGTGATAGATCTTGATCTTGTAGTTGTGTGATGGCTGTCTGACTTCGACAGATTACTCCAGGAGATGTTTGAGTTTCTTGTACGGACGTATTAGATGCGTTTGAACTACAACCTACACATTTAACAAGATGGAAGGACCTAGTCCAGACCATTAGATACTTGAATAATGTTTAATGCATGAAGGCCACAGCCGAGTCTCTGTCCGTAATAAGATGTTTACCACCTTCAATTCCTAACACCAACGGACTAATAACAACATACATAAACTAGAACACAGTAATCCGTGACGTCACTGAATGTCGCGTTCAAAGTCCGTCAACTATGGTGCGTCTCTATAGTAACTAAGTGTCTAACAGTAACCCATGACACTCAATGCTTATGGTTCTTAAAAGTAATGAGCTCCTAACAGTCTTTATTAGTTATGAGTCCCACCCCACCCCCCCTCGTCATGGTTGCTAGGCCACCGAAAGGGGCACTAATTCAGTGTGAGCTTATAGCAGGATCTATAGGGAAAATGGTGTGTAGTTCGCTTCTAAGGCCCACGGTTAACTATAGTGTCATGTGGCCAGCACACGGATCATTCATTTTCTACAGCTAATATCCAAGTATCCATTACATCACAAGGTCTGAAATGGATTCTTTAAAAAAAAAATAAATGTGAAGCGGAATAGATGAAACGAAGCAGGAAAAAAAAATTCCCGATTCCTCCCCCATGTCCATCTCCCCTTCCCTTGACGTCAACAGCCTGGGTGCTTACATCCACGACGTCTAGAGTAGCGGTATCATTCTTTAATTAGCCGCCACTAGTGAATCACCTTCGCTTGGGATACCGTGTAGCGCAGGGGTTCTCAACCTGTGGGTCGCGACCCCCTTGGGGGTCGATTGACCATTTGCCAGGGGTCGCCTAAGACCATCGAAAATATGGATAATATTTTGCCTATTCTTCTATTGCTGTATGTGTGTGTGGGAGGGGGGGGAATCGCAGCACAGTGGGGGATTATAAAAAGGGGTCGAGAACCACTGATGTAGCGGGAATATTAGTCTTGCATAGAGTCAATAAAACTCGTGGCTTGAAAGAGACGGGGCGGAAAGGAGGGGGGGGGGCGATACGTGCGAGTGCGAGCTGTCAACAAGTTCAGCAAGTGTCCGCGCGCGAGTTAGTTGAAGGTCAGGGGTCGCGGGGTTACACTAATAGTTTTCCATCTCGTCTGGTATTGTATTACTAACTCAGTTCACAGCTTCACAAAATGGGATTTTTTTTTTTTGTTATACTTTAAAGAACAGTCACTCCTTTTGTTTTTGTTGGGTATCTGGGGCTATTTATGTGTTATGAACTGTTCTAGAGTACTGTCCCTTGGTTGTAAACATAGTTGCAAGACTTTTTGTGCTCTAAACTTAAAACAGAGTTATTTAGAATGGGTCTCCATTATGTAGTACAGCATACGTAGGCTCAAAGTTTGTGCAGATTGTGGGCCTCGACGAATACCTTGCCGCCACTATTTTTATTTATTTACTATGTTACCTGGCGTATTGCTCATGGCAGCACTTCGTCGCCCTTTATATGACAGTGTTTTGTTTTGTGGGGGTTTTATTTTGTTAATTTAAAAAAAAAAAAAAAAATTTTAAACCGTGTCGTCGGGTCACCTTGACCTACTCATATTTCTGCGTTGAGCACGTCTTATCTTATATAATACAGACGTTACGTTAAAAAAAGAAGATGATTACGTCCTACGCGTCATGCATTTAGTCATGCACATTAACCAATGACCTAAATTCTGCTGAGTGAAATGTCAACTAGATCTAGACCTAAGGAAGTCTAACTACTAGAGTTTTTCTAACACTCAAGTTTTAGTCTCGGGTCCTTCTCGGCACTGTGTCACTAGACTCCCAACAGTGCATTTCTCTCCCCGCGCCCCCAGGCACCCCCTCCCTATTATCTACCTACAATAGGTGCCCCGTGTAAATTCTACACTGTTTTCACCCGAGGGGGGCTGTGGTTCACAAGGGCGCAGTTTCAAACGGTGGCTTCTGTTTTCTTTCTTTTTTTTTTTTTTTATTCATATTTTTTCCCCCTTATTGTAGCCACAGTGTTCTCAAGCAGCCAGGTCGTGGCTCATGGGTTTCGTGTCTTGTGTAGTCCTTGCGTGCGTGCGTGCATTTGTTTGACTGTAGAATTGTGCAAGCATTCCGCACGAAAAAAAAATAAATTCCCAACCGTAGAACAGAAATGGGAAGGGTAGACTAGTAAAGATGACCTCACACAGTATTATGTGGCAGGAGGCGGGCTACGCTTTGAAGTTTAGAGTCTGAACTCTTTGCAGAGGTTCTCAAAATGATGCCATAGAGGCGTCTGTAACATTTATGTTGTAGATTGTGTTGCATATGTACCTCTCCTATACGGCAGCAAACATGAGCCATATATAGGTTAGTGTTAGGCTGTACATATGTACCTCCTTCATACGGTCGCAAACATGAGCCATATATAGGTTAGTGTTGGGCTGTACACATGTACCTGCTTCATACGGTCGCAAACATGAGCCATATATAGGTTAGTGTTAGGCTGTACATATGTACCTCCCCCATACCGCAGCAAACATGAGCCATATATAGGTTAGTGTTAGGCTGTACACACGTACCTCCCCCATACGGTCGCAAACATGAGCCATATATAGGTTAGTGTTGGGCTGTACACATGTACCTCCCCCATACGGTAGCAAACATGAGCCATATATAGGTTAGTGTTGGGCTGTACATATGTACCTCCCCCATACGGTCGCAACATGAGACATATATAGGTTAGTGTTGGGCTGTACACACGTACCTCCCCCATACGGTCGCAAACATGAGACATATATAGGTTAGTGTTGGGCTGTACACATGTACCTCCCCCATACAGTTGCAAACATGAGCCATATATAGGTTAGTGTTGGGCTGTACACATGTACCTCCTTCATACGGTCGCAAACATGAGACATATATAGGTTAGTATTGGGCTGTACATATGTTCCTCCCCCATACGCCAGCAAACATGAGACATATATAGGTTAGTGTTGGGCTGTACACATGTACCTCCCCCATACGGTAGCAAACATGAGCCATATATAGGTTAGTGTTGGGCTGTACACAAAGTCTAGGTGAAAAGAAAACTGACGTAGTAAAAACAAAAATAGTTATACCTTCGTTATTCTGTGAAGATCTTTGTTAAAATTGTAAGTCGTAAGAGTGAATGAATAGTTTGACCCACTTCAAAGTGTTACTTCATCAATTCATGCTAAATTTCAACAATAGGCTTTGAGGCTACTACACACAAATTGATGACGTAGTAGCTTTCTTATTAACTGATTGTTAATGCTTCACGGCTTTTTATACTTAAGCATTACTCCATAATTTGGTAATTATAGTCGCTAAAACTGAATGTACAATTTGGAACTGAGAGTACTTCCACTATTTAATAATAACAGTAAAAGTGATAATAATAATAATAATAATTTCTTTATAACATGAAAGGTATTTATCTTATAATATTGCCTATAACATTTCAAATATTGCAACTATGCAAACGTAATGACTATATAACAGACTCACTCAAACATTACATGTGAAGTTGATTTTAAAAAGTCGATTTCAATTCAATGATGTCGATGCCCAATAGGTTTTAGCTTTACATTGACAATGTACTAATAGTTTGATACAGCCACTCCAACATCTGTAGAAAGTATATGTTAAACAATATGTCAGGGGGCGTTCACTTTAAATTCACAATGACCCGCGTGTCTTTTTATGCAACGCATGTGCGTGTGTCAGCTTGTGTTTGAAATTCTATACATAATACATTTTTCTTCTATATGATTATTAATGTGTTGATATTTAAAGTGCTATATATATGTATGTAATTTTTTTTCCATTGTAAAGTTTTAGATTTGACGTTGTGTATAAATGCGATAATTTTAGTCTTTATAATGTGCCTATAATGACATAGTTATCAGATGTATGTTAAAAAAAATTTAATGTTTGTTTCAGGCCAAGATAATCAAATCGAGGCTGAAGCCAGGATCCAAGATTTCCAGCCTCTGGTGCAGACCAACTGCTCGCGACTTCTCAAGTTTTTCCTCTGCTCTCTGTACGCGCCCATGTGTACCGAGCTTGTGGACGAGACGCTGAACATCCCCGCGTGCCGGTCCATGTGCTTGCAGGTCAAGGCCAAGTGTGAGCCCATTCTCCTGTCCTTCAACTTTAAGTGGCCCGAGATGCTGGCCTGCGACAAGCTCCCAGAGAAATCGGATCCCAGAAACAACCTCTGCATGGCCGCCCCCAACGTCACGGATGAACCCGAACAGGAATCGGGCCACGCGTCCGGGCCCCGGCTTGAAGTTTTGGAGAAGGATCTGGACAAACTAGATATCAATACCATGAATAAAGATTGGAAGTACCTGAAAGACAAATACAAGAATCAAACGCCACAGCCCGCCCTGACGACGGACAAACCAAGAGAGGGCGAACATGGGGCATCTCACAATCCTTGCCCACAGCGATACGTTTACATAGACAACATTCCAAAATCCAACATGACCTGCGCCCCCAGCTGCAAAGTGGATGTGCTGTTTCGCCAGGAGGATAAAGACTTTGCCCAAATTTGGATGATAGTCTGGGCATCCCTCTGCTGCCTGTCCACTCTGTTAACGGTGACCACTTTCGCAGTGGACACATCCAGGTTCAAGTATCCCGAAAGACCGATCATATTTCTGTCCGTCTGTTACTTGATTCAGACATTTGCTTACATCATTCGCATCGCTACCGGGCCAGAATCCGTGTCTTGCGATGTCACCCAAGAAGGAAAGTCTTTCCGAATTCTTGAAGGCCTCGAGAGCACCTGGTGCATCATTGTCTTCCTTCTCTTGTACTTCTTCGGCATGGCCTCCGCGGTCTGGTGGGTAGTCTTGACCATCACCTGGTTTCTCGCCGCTGGGCGAAAGTGGGGTCAAGAGGCCATCGAGGCGCTCTCCAGCTACTTCCATCTGGCAGCGTGGGCCATCCCTGCGGTGAAAACGATCATCATCTTGACCATGAGACGAGTGGACGGCGACGAGCTGACCGGGCTGTGTTATGTGGGCAACCAGGACCCTGACGCCCTCACGGACTTCATCATCGTGCCGCTCATCATCTATTTAATCGCCGGCTTCGTCTTCATCGTCGCAGGGTTCGCCGCGATGTTCCGGATAAGGAACGGCTTGAAACAGGATGGAGGAAACACCAATATCCGGAAGCTGGAGAAGCTGATGGCTAAGATCGGAGTGTTCTCCGTTTTGTATACGGTGCCTGCATCGTGCGTCATTGGGTGTCACTTTTATGAGAGGATCAACTTTAAAAAGTGGCAACAGCAAGCCAAGAGCATGCCTTGCGCCCTGGACTCCCAGGTGACGTCGTCGCCGAAAGGGCACCACGACTGCCTTCTGGAACATTCTATTCCAACATTGGAGCTGTATATGCTGAAACTGTTCATGTCGCTGGCTATCGGGATCACCAGCGGGATGTGGATATGGAGCGGAAAGACAGTGTCCTCGTGGAAGGCGTTCTGTTCCAGGAGGTTCTTTAGGCGGAAGTCGAACAATTTTAACGCGGACTACCATCCTGCTCCGGTGATTCTGCTGAAGAACGGCCAGCCGCACGTGGCGAAGCATGGCAGCCACAGCGGCAGCCACGTGACAACAAAAGTAATTGCTTCCAGGGTGTAACTCATTCCTCCAGGGAGACAGCTCATGGAATTGTTTTACCGTCTGCAAATATAGACATTAAAGAGACAGCTGTTAATTGGTGATTGGATTTTATTTGCTGACCACTCATGGACGTGTGGATTAAGACTTGGTCATCATGAGGATTGTAGATCTTACTGCTTGTCCTTATTAATTCTTGACCACTGAGTTTTTATGTCCACTGTTGGGCTGCTTTGGGACCATACCTTTTGACCATGTAAACCTTTTGTAGCAAAGACTGCCAGAGACATGCATCATTATACCTCAGCTACATTAAGTGAACATCTCTTCCTATAGAATAAGAACTGTACTTGTAGATAATACAAGTATATGTATTTCTACACATCACAGTAAACAAACAAGTGTGTAATTTAAATCACACACTTGTCTGAGTTCGCCCTTACTATAAAATGACTTATTTATAGAGGATGGACACTGGACTCCTTGCTTGATAAACATTGCCCGAAGTGCCCAGTGGTCAATAGGATGCGCCTGCTCAGATGTTAGTGTACATAATGTAGATATAGCCTTAATGTGCCATTGATGCCGATGTCCAATGTGTTTTAGCTTTCATTACAGCCTCGTATTGACATTGTCCCGTTGACTGTACATTATCATATGTAAAACTACAAGAAAATCACTGTATATAGTACATGGTTTATATATGACGTCAAGTGTTCAATAGTTATTTTTAGAACAAATTGTGTTGTACTATTTTGGGAAGGCTGGTGACAAGGGACACAACTTATTTCTCCTTGTGGATGTTTAGTTAATTTTATTTTTTTTTAGCCGGAGTGATGGGTGAGAATATTGTTTTGTTATTTATGGCTGAGTGGTGAAGCGCTTGACTTCCGAACCTGGGGTTCTGGGATCGAAGCACGGTGAAGGCTGGGATTTTTAACCTCAGGGGTCTTTACGTCTGAGTCCAGCCAGCTGTATTGAGTACCAGACATTAGTTAGGGAAAAGTAAAGGCTGTTGGCCGTTGTGCTGACCACATAGTTCCTATGTTAACCGTGGGTCACAAAAACAGATGAACTTTACATCATCTGCCCTATAGATCGCAATCTCTGAAAAGGGGAACTTTGCTTATATATGTCTAGTTGTCGTGCTGGTTAGGCTGTTAAGTGGGATGGAGTTTTTCTCCACTATCATACAATGCATTACCATTTCGCATCATTACATTCTTCTCTCTCTCTCTCTCTCTCTCTCTCTCTCTCTCTCTCTCTCAACACACACACACACACACACTCTCTCTCTCTCTCATTTAAATGAATGAATGGTTTATTTTTTAAATTGATTCGGTACAGTACATAGTTGCAGGGCCGGTCTTAGCGGATGCGGGGCCCTATGCGAAACTGATTGCGCGGTGTCTAGTCTGGGTGGAAATAAGGGTAATAAGTGAAAGATTTTGTATTATTCTTTTCTAAGTACAAAATTGAGATCAAGTTAACTTTATTTTACGAACCTTGCAATATGAAAGCTGACAATGCATTTTTTTTTATCACGCGTAGGATTGGCCTTTTTTCGTAATAAATGAAACCCACAAATGACAATTTTTGTCTATTTTTCAGGATATTTTTTATGAGTTTTCAGGAGATTTTAATAAGTGCAGGACATTTCCAGGAATTTGTCGTATATATTTTGCAATTAATAATTACACATCAGAATTAGCGCGGGGCCTATGAAAGCGCGGGGCCCACTGCGACCGCATAGTTTGCAGTGGCCCTAAGGCCGGCCTTGAATAGTTGCGTAAAATTCAACTTCACATGAGAATAGGTGTGGGGAAAATAAGGTGTTCAAATATTTTTTTTTACCAGAGTTGATATAAGCTTTGTAAAGATTTCTTATTTACATAGTATCGATATTCAAAGTTCAGAGGTCATCTATTTTAGCTCTACGATAAAATGTTAATGAATAATAATTGTAGAATTTTTTTTTCTTTGTTTGTCATTCTAGCATATATCAATTTTTGTTACGATAGAGTGTAATAGATTCAAGGTCTTAATGTACTACATTATGTTACTATTACCATAGTAGTGTCATCAAATTCGGTTTGATTATATTTTTAATGTAGATCTCGCTCTTGTCTAGATGTTAAATGTAGACGTCAGTCCGTCGCAACTTTCCAATGTGTTGCTTCCTTTCAGAAGCAAACATTACCATCTACGATATTACTCTGAGGCCGGGGGGGGGGGGAGTCTCTGACCAGCAAGTTTGATTAATTATGCAATTTAATTGTCTCACGTGACAACATGGGGGGGGGGTGAGCACTGGCGACACCAGGCCATTCATTGATCTACTCTCCCCTGTGATGAAAGGGAGTCATAAATTAACTAGGTTCCGGACAGGAAGGGAAAGATAACTCCTAGATAATGCCCACCCTGTTTACCCCTGGCGATAACGGTTCGTTTTCAATAGTTGTCCCACCCACAAACAGGCGCGTGCAGAATCCTTTCTCTGATTGCACTTACCTTGATAAATTGTTCTCTCCCCCCCCCCCCCCCCACCACAAGTAATTAAGTATTTGAAAGATTACAGGGGGAGGGAGGGAGGATAAGGGAGTGGCTAATTATGTTACAATGTGATCGTGTGTGCCATAAATAACAAAAGCGTACCTCGAGTCAACACTGTCATGCTACACGGGCCAGAGAATAGTCGATTGGATGTCACATCAAAGGGAAGAACAAAGTTTCACAATTATACCCCTAGAGGACCGTGTGTTTTGATTTGTGTCTGTGCGTGCGTGTTTTGGAAGCAGTCATTTTGCGTTTACTGTAAAATAGATAGCAACGTATGAGGTAGGGCGGCACATGTTCAAGTATTGATGTTAGTATTGAAGCATATAGGGTGTCTGCGGTGTGTAGCTGTGTCTTGATGACTGTGTGCTGTGTACCTATGCATTTTAGCGTAATGTAGGTCAAGTGTGCCCAGGTCTTGTTATGCGTGTAGCTGTGTCTTGAGCTCTGTGTTGATACGTGTATCATGAAACGTGTGCGTGTATCTGTAGCCACTAGGCTACACCAAACAAAGCCAGTGTAGCCACTGGCCACACTAAATAAAGTCACTTTAGCCACTAGCTACACTAAAGTCAATGTAACCACTAGCTGGTCTAAATTAACTCAGTGCAGCCACTAGCTGCTGTAAATTAACTTAATGTAGCCTCTAGCTACAAGTCACACAAAGGTTTCAGTGGCAAACACAAGAGGCCAAGGTTTTCAGAACAGAATCTCTCTCTCTACTCTCTACGCCCTTTCTTTTCTTGCGAGCTTCTTTCCAGTGACAGAAGTAAGACTATCAATCCCTGGACATATTCAACTCTAAGCTACATGAATATTAAGTAGATTTATATTTGAAGAAGAGATAGGTCAAGGTCAGGGTTGCTTTTTCCAGCTGTGTGAGTAATGTTCTAGTTTGTTTCACTTCGTGGTGAGCAGACACACATCTGAGCTGTTCCTAAATGTTTTCAAATTGCATTGACTTTTTTTTTGTTCTGTTGATAAGAGAGTGATTCATGACACTTAGTGATTTTATTAAATGAAGAGTTCATTTGCCAGATTATTGATTTTTTTCCCTTCTGTTTTGTATCATGAATAGATAATTGATGGTACAAGGTATTTGTTATGTATTTTTATGTGAATACATTGTCATTGGAGAAATTTTACTTCTGATTTGTTTCTTTTTTTTTTAATGTGCTTATTGTTTCAGTTCCAATTTTTAAGGGTCTAAATGTATTGATGTTTCACATTATACTACTAGAAGTAGAAAGACCATTCTAACTGCATTCAGTGTTGCAAAACGTTGGTGAAGATATAATTGATCATTTGCTAAGATAAAGACACACACAATATATATATATATATATATTGTTACGACCTCGTCCTAATCAGGCCTTCTGTAAACACTGCTAAACACAACACAACACATCAAGAACTTGACAACAAGGCTCCAAATAATCTGGTACTTTAATAAGGGTCAAATCAAACAGCCAACACGACACAATTGGCAACACAATCAACTGCTACAACGTTAGACTGTATATCACTGTACTCAACTCATAAACTCTAATGTCTCTTCCTGGACTCGTACGTTTCACTGGAGGACTGCACCAGGACCGACTTCATGGCTGACTAACAGTCCCGGTCTCAACGCTCCCCGGTCTTGAACTGCCCTTTTTCTACACACTGTCTCTCGTCTGCGCAGGCTTATGATCAGATGACCATAACACGGGCGCTATTCACGTGCAAAGTTCATACCAGTACTGTCCCTTGCCTTTCAATATAGCACGCTAAACTGTATTACTGGCCTGTGACACAAATGTCAGCTGATCACACACAGTTAACCCTATTGCGTCGCGAATAGGGTTATAACAATATATATATATATATATATCAATATCATAATATATATATAGTTGCCGCTACACATATTACACTGGTCAACATGGACGCTAATTGCAGAGTTCAAAACAAGAGCTTTTTAGAAGCTTCTAGGTTTCAACTTTTTAAGTCCGCATCTCAGATCAGGAAGCTAACTGGGGCATCATGGTGTCTAAATCACCGCTAACAGACTAAAAGTCACGTGGTTTTGTCTTCTAGTGCCACTGTTGTAAAAGTATATGTTTAACTTCATACTGAAATTGTTTCAGCGCAAAGCTGCACATTTCTCACGCAGGAGATTCACCACCGTCTTAGCTGACGAGAGGACGTCAGTGACTAGAATCATATTTTTAAAAAGTTGTCTTGGAATTGTGATGACGTCATTTTAGAAGGCCAACATTCGGCTTCACATAAATATCTACGAGTACTGTTTATATCGAATAGAAATGGTCAGGAATCTTTGACCTGTTTGTCCACATCTGGTGGTGACCTTATACTTCCGCCCAGTCAATGCTTACAATAACATAAAGACGAATGTCCTTATTGCTCTGGCGTGTGTCTATAATTACACCTGGGGGCTGGAGTTCAGATAATTGAGCCATAAATAAAAAAAAATCTCCAGGGAGGTGCTACCCAGTTCTGATACAAGTTCTACAAGAACCACCTTGCCCCCCTGGCATCAGACATGACGTGAATCTTTAACCGTTCACCGGCCTATCTCTTCGTATGCTGGTCAAACGATCTGCGCCAGGGGTCTAGAACGGGGGCTGCTACCCCCCTCCTCGGTCAACCTACGTATGATGGTCATATTAGGGAGATGGGGCAAACTGATAAGCGCGCGCCTAAGCACGTGCGGAGAGAAAGCGATCGTGCCAGTTAATCCCCTTGTGTACCCAGCAGTGATGGTGATTCAGAGACCTGATAAAAATCATGAGAACCTCTGATAACTTAGATAACACCAGAGCATAAACACACATAAACGCTGTAACGGTTCCGACAGTTGTGTCCATACTGCAAAGATACACATCAATACAGTACATAATAAAATACTCTGAAAGACACAAAGATAAAGGCACATTCCTCGTCCCATATGCTAGGACAAATTTGTACAAATACTCCTTCTTCCCTAGTGCTATTAGAGCATGGAATGGGTTGCCTGAGCTAGCCAGGAAAACCAGTGACTTGGCAGAATTTAAGTCATTGGTTAATATGCATGACTAAATGCATGACGCGTAGGACGTAATCATCTTCTTTTTTGAAGTAACGTCTGTATTCTATAAGTTAAGATAATGTACACAACTAGATCCATTATTTATAGTGTCAGAACAAAAATGAGTTCAAAGTATATGGCTAAGCCTTTGTACACATTTATTAATCTAAAAGACCTTCCTTCGGGGAACAGCACCAGGAAAAAGAAGAGGCAAACAGAGAAAGCTATGTAAAAAAATTTGTAAAATGTTTTACATGTTTCGGATGTTCCTTCAGAGTTGAAGATAATTACTTCCTAGTCCAAACCTCCCGCAGGACGACGGGGGATGGGAGCGGGCAGGGTTTGAACCCGGGACCATCGATAAATCTGAACGACAGTCCAGCGTGCAAACCGCACGACCAGGCAGCCATATGAGAAGACAACATAAAAGAATGCTCAGGCCTTAGATAATTAGACTTCCTAGGCGAAGTGAATTTGGTGGCCTCTAAGAAAATAGAAAATTAAATTAAACAGCGAAAAAACTAAAATTATGCATATTATTAAAATCTAATCTGGCTAGTATACTTCAATAACAACACTTAGCACAAGTTTCGCTATTCTCTATGTATCACTTAGCAAGAGCCCTGTGTGAGATCCCCAGCAGTCGGAGTCCCTAGGTGGCTGCCTTGTTTGCCTAAGGCTGGCCCTGTCGTGTTACAGAAGGTGTTTGTTATGAGTGACCAGTATCGAGAAACTAGCTGCCCTTTGTTATTATTTAAATGAGGGAACTGCCGATCAAGTGTGTGGCGTGTAGACGCGTGTATAGAATTTATTTTTCTTAGCGTGTTACAGAGTCAAACAGACTACACAGTTCTTAGGGCTCATTACGTTGTACAGATGGGGGCGCAGAGGGAGAGGAGAGACAGAAAAATGGAGAGAGAAGAAGAGGGAGAAAGAGAGATGGAGATTGTTCTTCTTCTTGAAAGTGTCAGGAAGAGTTGAGCCTTCGGCTCTTGGAACTCTAGGCCAACAACAGTGAACAAGAGCTCCCTCTCACCGGCCTGTCTGACGGGTGGGTCAGACTCACGGCAAGAGGCCGCGTACACTAAGACCCCCGCCATTTTCCTTTTCTATACCAGGCTAACCATGCGGGACAAGCCATTTATGTAACGGCCCCTTGAGGAACAGCGCCTGGATTGTGACAAGGTTGTGGGAGCTTTTTTACAACTCCGCGCAGTGCAATGAGGATGCTCTCGCACCCCCTTAGGCACCGCCACGGGAGTCTTGTTTTGCTACCCTTTAGCCTAGTCGTTTCCTCCTACGATCGTTTCCACCCGGGCGCCACTATGAGGCAGGGTAGCATGCCCAGGGAGATGGAGATAAAAAGAGAGAGCTGGTGGTTCCAACTCAACGTAACAGATACTAGAATTCACGGGCTAATATTAGAGAGTAACGTTAAAGTGTGAACCATTTTATTCGAAGGGAAAATAATAATAATAATAAAGTTGCTAGCCAAAATAAACATAAATGGTCTAAGATAGGGGTGCATAGGAAGTAGCCAGCGTGTAGTGCTAGTATAATTATTAATATATCTATATATTCATTTAAAGGCTTTATATAAATTCTTAATTATGCATAAAACACTGAACCATAATCTTCAAATACAAAAACAAAATTTAATAAAATACTCTGAAAGACACAAAGATAGTACTACATACCATATCCCATATGCTAGGACAAATTTGTACAAATACTCCTTGTTCCCTAGTGCTATTAGAGCATGGAATGGGTTGCCTGTGCTAGCCAGGAAAACCAATGACTTGGCAGAATTTAAGTCATTGGTTAATATGCATGACTGAACGCATGACGCGTAGGACGTAATCATCTTTTTTGAAGTAACGTCTGTATAATATAAGATAAGATAAAAAGATATAAGATGACATTAACATTATCTGACCTAGAGATCGCAAGGTCTGAAAGGGGAACTTTATTTTTACTTACTTTTTATAAGATATTAATATTTATTATTTATAAATAGCAAGAACAAGATGACATAACTCTGAAAAATTCTAGGCTAATCCGTATTAAAATTTAAATATAAGGTTATTAAGTTTTTTTGTTAAAAAAAAACAACAAAAAAACTTACGGCTTATCTAAGGTCAAGGGTCGAAGCAGAATTAATGTTCACGTCATGTGAATTAGTTTCGCATAATTCAGTGCATGTACACTGCACACTCCGCGTCTGCTATAGACGGGACTGAAGTATTTGGTTTCAATGAACCGGGAGAGCTCACAACTACTGTTTCAATTTCAAAATGTGATTTCAGTGTTAGATTATCACCGTCGTTGTAGATGGTTCAATGTGACGTCACACTTTATATGACGTCACCCAAATTTAAACACGTAGATTTAACACGTCGCTTATAATAATTTTGTTACAGAAATAATTGCCCCGAGTTTATATTTCTTATGCAACAAACGAACTGCCGGGTATCTTCTTTTCCAGGCATGTCACGCGTTTAAGACCGATACACAAAACAAATTAATCTGTCATTGAAATTAAAATTGAATAGAACTTATATCTTCTAGAAAGGTTGTGTCGACCCTTTACAGCTGCTTGTGTGAGTAAAGAAACCAATCCTGGATACAGATTAATGGTCACGCACGTTAGGCAGTTGTAATCGCCAGAAGCTGCAGCGTTTTTCTGCGATCCAAGACCAATCTTTGATGCCTGTACTCCATGAGGGCCAATCTTAATCAATATAATGTCTCTTATATATATATATATATATATATATATATATATATATATATATATATATTATCAGAGGCGTAGCTATGGTGAGGGAGGGAGGGGAAATTTTGAAAATCCACCTGGTCCCCCACTTGAGGGGGCCCCAAATGAGTGTTTTTTTTTACATTAAATATTAAGCAAAATGCAGGGCCACCCAAAGAGGTCAAGCCCTCCCGGGCCCCCAAATGATGGCAAATTTCTCTAGCTACGCCACCGAATCTTATCTTAAAAAGATACAGACGTTACTTCAAAAAAAGAAGATATGTCCCACGCACGTCCCGATGTCCATCTAGTCATGCATGTTAATCAATGACTTTACCACGTCATTGGTTTTCCTGGCTGATTCAAGCAACCCATTCAATTCTCTAATAGCACCAGGGAAGAAGAAGTAGGGACTTTTCGGATAGATTTGTCCTAGCATATGGAACAACAATGTCATATTTCTTCGTCTTGTGTGTATTTCTGAGTATTTTATATGGTTGTGTTTTTGTAGTTGAAGATTATGGTTTAGTGTCTTATGCATAATTTCTACTTTTTAGTCTTCTATGCTAGGCTTAAGAGTAATAAGCAGAGCCTGCTTAGTTCTAATGTTGACTTTATGCGCTCCCTGTAGATGATTGGACATGTTCCTCTTATCCAAGAAGATTTAGAATTTGAAAGCAGCGGTTCAAACGATGGCAAATACATGTTTCAGATTAGACAGATGTTACCGGCTTGGACATGTTCGCCGGATGGAGGACAAGAGCATCCCGAAAGTCATCCTCTATGGTCAACTCGCGACTGGCACAAGAAAAACTGGTCGCCCCCACCTCCGTTACATAGATGTAATAAAACGTGACCTCAAATCAGTGAACATCAATACTGACAATTGGGAAAACATAGCTCTAGACCGCAACAGATGGAGAGAGACAGTGACCAAGAAAGCTATGGACAGTGAAAGTACATGGGTCTCAGCCCAGGAAGAAAAACGTACAATCCGAAAAACGGCCAGTTCCTCTACCACCGAAGCAAAAGCCACCTTAACCTGCGCTATCTGTGGATGGGAGTGTCTCTCCAAAATAGGGCTCCACAGCCACATGAGGAAGTGTGCTCTGAGATGAACCATAGTCGTTCTAAGACTGAAGGAGGCCAATGATGACCTTGGCACATCTTCTGACGTTAGTCTCCCGACGGCCACGTTACAACAAAGATCGTCAAGTCTTGCAGGACTTTTGGTACAAGATTTCGGAGAGTGTCGCTGTTAGTACCACAAAGAAGAATAAAGAACAATAAAATATTTAGAAAAAACTCTACAACAGATTGTTTGTCTTAGTAAAAAAAGGAGATGAAGAAAAACGTACAATCCGAAAAACGGCCAGTTCCTCTACCACCGAAGCAAAAGCCACCTTAACCTGCGCTATCTGTGGATGGGAGTGTCTCTCCAAAATAGGGCTCCACAGCCACATGAGGAAGTGTGCTCTGAGATGAACCATAGTCGTTCTAAGACTGAAGGAGGCCAATGATGACCTTGGCACATCTTCTGACGTTAGTCTCCCGACGGCCACGTTACAACAAAGATCGTCAAGTCTTGCAGGACTTTTGGTACAAGATTTCGGAGAGTGTCGCTGTTAGTACCACAAAGAAGAATAAAGAACAATAAAATATTTAGACCATAACTACAGTGTAAAACTCTACAACAGATTGTTTGTCTTAGTAAAAAAAGGAGATCTAGAGTAGAGAGCCCACATTGCAAAATTGCTGGACCCACTACATGAGTGTTATTGAGTGTGTGTGTGTGTGTCTATGGTGACGGTGCAAAGAGGTTAGCGATTGGTTCTGAATGATGCAAGATTAGCTGCATTGTCGTCAGGGGTCTTAGTTAGGAGAGACTACTCCAGTACGCCAACCTGAAGAAGACGTGTTATTGCAGTGAGTTAGATTGTGTTTAAAATACCATTTTATATATGACTTAAGTCTACTAAATTTATTGCATGTCATCACAAGTTGATTTTGTCAAGATCCTAATAAAGTTATATTTTAATAAAGTTAGTTTTGTTTAGAAAAGAAGTTATTAAAGTTTTTTTTTTTTTCAAGTTTTGCAGGTTAAAATATAATACGCCTGCAGCGGTTTAGTTGTCTACCAGCTACTTCATTGGCCTCCTTCAGTCGTAGAACGACTATGGTTCATCTCAGAGCAAGTGAGATGAAAGCCTGGGCATTGTTTATGGTCGGAACGATGTCGCCCACACAGCAGTCCCCCCCCCCCTCTCCGCGAAACTGATGTGACCAAAGGAACGGAATATCCGATACAGTTTGGGATCAGTAGAGCCGCAGGATCTGCCTGGCTGTAGCACGGTGTGCAGCAATCTGCCTAAGGGTCGCCAGCTCCAGAAGTCTTTCCCGTGTTTGGGTATAGCCGCAGGGCAGCGGAGGTTTGGATTCAGAGTTTTCCTTCTCCTAGATGGGTAGCCAACTAAGGCTAACGAGCCCCTCCTGCCCGAAGCTTACTGGTTTAGGCGCCAGTTGCTCGCCTTTGCCCCTTCTCCTGTCTATGGTAACGGTTCCGCCAGGCTCAGTAACTGAACCACACGTGAAGGCCAGGAATTTGGACTGGTTGTCAGAGGCTATTTGAGACGCATGCCATTGGAAGCACTTTATAGGTAATGATGGGCTTAAGACCATTACCACTTCCGGCGTTAACAACCTTGCGGAACCACCAGCAACTTATGCTGTAAGTATACTACCGTCGAGATCAATGAGTCTCAGACAACAATTCCATTGCACTTAACAATAAAACTTACTATCATGATACTAAAGAGAATTTACAAAAAAAAAAACAACAACCCAAGTCTGGGGTCTAAGTTTTTAAAGTTTTTAACAAGAACCCAAGTCTGGGGTCTAAGTTTTTAAAGTTTTTAACAACAACCCAAGTCTGGGGTCTAAGTTTTTTTAAGTTGTTTTTTTCGGGGTCCACTTCGTTAACTTAAGAAAACATAAGAAATGTTTTCACCTGGCTTGCATCCTGTTTTATCGCAGGATCACTAGCCCCCATACTTCCAGGGGCAGAGTCTCGTATAAACAGGGGCCTGAAAGACAATGTCACCTTCCTTGCCTCCTGCTGTCAGTTAACGCAGCCCCAGTGTCAGGAGTGGCACCTCAAAGACAAGGGGCCCTGGACATCAAATATAACCGATCTGCAGCTCGTGTCACAACAGTGTCAGTTGAGGACGGTGACAAGCGGTTGGTGGGTGACAAATGGGTCTGCCACTACGTCAGAACGGAGTGACACAGGCATAAATTAAACGCGGAGGATGTCATCCGCCGTGACCCGTGACGTCACAGGAAACGTCAACATAACTTAGGAAAGTAGGTCAGCAAGATATGACCACTGGACATGTTGACATGATGACAAGCAATAGTCGGGGGGGGGGGGGGGTCTTGGTGCTTGTTAACTGAAGAAGAGTCTAGAATCTATTAGCATTGTAAAATGTTTGTTTGTTTTACACAATTCGGATGTTCCTTCAGAGTTGAAGATAGTTTACTTCCTAGTCCAAACCTCCCGCAGGACGACGGAGGATTGGAGCGGGCAGGGTTTAAACCCTCGACCGTCGATAAATCCGATCGACAGTCCAGCGCGCAAACCGCACGAACAGGCAGCCATCCATATTATTAGCATTATTAGCCCATATTCAAGGAAAGAGGAAACAACTAAATGAGTTCAATGAACGGGCCAAAATTTGGCCTAAAAATAAGCTAAAATGAGCTAAAAAGAAGCTATTTAAGGAAATAGCTTAGCAGTGTTGTCCAACTTTTTACAATGCTATGTCTGTCAATCCGTCTGTCTGGTACACATTTTAAAAACGTTATTTCTCCCACTTCCCAATTCTAGGTTTACGTTGAAACATTTGCACAGATATTCACGAATTAATGGTAATTAATTAATTTTGCTTCATCTAGAAAAAAAAGGAAAGAAATCTTAAAGTATTGAGACGTGTGACTGTAAATGTGCAGTTCTTTCCCTTACTATTACTATATATTTTAAAAAAATATTTTGAGTGTTTTTGTTTTCGGTGCTGTATAAATTTGCCACAGTCGTGTCTAGGCCCTCTAGGGTCGCACTACCCAAAAGAAAAAGAACAAAAACTTTGAATTCAGTGGAGCTGAGCTTCACTGCCTTTGTTAAGCACCGTGGGAAAGAGTTTCTATGGGCCGCATGGCTTCTCGTCACGGGCCAGATATGACCCGCGTGTCGTAGTTTGGTGATCATTGAGCCAAGGAAATGAAGTCAAGGAATAGTGTGAGTTTTTTTTTTTAATGTATAATAGCCTTATATAGCCTCATTGTGTGAGATACTGTAATGAAAATTAGCGTAACCAAAGGAATATGTACATTCCTTACTAATGATTTCTTACAAATTAATTATTGACAGCAGGGCCGGATTTCGACTTGATAAGGTCCTAAGCTATTAGCAGGGCCCGTCTTAGGCATACCCAAACTTCTAGGGCCTCCATTCGGGAGGTCCGTCCCCGCACAGAACTAAAATAATTTTTTTTTGAGAAAAAAAAACACGAAACTCTGCCTTTACTATGACTCTATGATTACTAGTCTTACTCTATTTCTACTATGACTCTATGTTTACTAGCCTAACTCTGTCTCTACTATGACTTTGTGTTTACTAGTCTAACTCCACCATCACCACATATATTGGTCAAGTCGTCTGAACACTCCAACATAAATTACTAATGAGAACGAAGAAGAAGACTCTGGTCTCTAACATTTCTATCACATTTTCTATACTTTTTCTAAAATTGAGATCGAAATTGACCATTCTGCTCCTAGCAGAAATGACCTTGACATTACTACTTGTTGACAACCTCGTTTCAAACTATACGCCTAGTCTAAATATTGGTCGCGCACATTATGAATATAATTGTGAACTTTAATACAGATCTGCACAAGAGATGAGAAAATTCTTTTCACAGCAGATGTTTGTCTAAATATTGGTCACACACATTATGAATATAATTGTGAACTTTAATACAGATCTGCACAAGAGATGAGAAAATTCTTTTCACAGCAGATGTTTGTCTAAATATTGGTCACACACATTATGAATATAATTGTGATCTACAATTCAGATCTGCACAATAGATGAGAAAGTTCTTTTCACAGCAGATGTTTGTCTAAATATTGGTCACACACATTATGAATATAATTGTGAACTTCAATACAGATCTGCACAAGAGATGAGAAAATTCTTTTCACAGCAGATGTTTGTCTAAATATTGGTCACACACATTATGAATATAATTGTGATCTACAATTCAGATCTGCACAATAGATGAGAAAGTTCTTTTCACAGCAGATGTTTGTCTAAATATTGGTCACACACATTATGAATATAATTGTGAACTTTAATACAGATCTGCACAAGAGATGAGAAAATTCTTTTCACAGCAGATGTTTGTCTAAATATTGGTCACACACATTATGAATATAATTGTGAACTTCAATACAGATCTGCACAATAGATGAGAAAATTCTTTTAGTTAGATCACAGCAGATGTTTGTCTAAATATTGGTCGCGCACATTATGAATATAATTGTGAACTTCAATACAGATCTGCACAAGAGATGAGAAAATTCTTTTAGTTAGATCACAGCAGATGTTTGTCTAAATATTGGTCACACACATTATGAATATAATTGTGAACTTCAATACAGATCTGCACAATAGATGAGAAAATTCTTTTCACAGCAGATGTTTGTCTAAATATTTTGACCAGGATACACCTGATCACTCGAGGTCATTGGTGGTCATAGCCAAAGTGTTAAGGGAGGGTGAGGAAAGGGTCTGTGCTTGGATACTTCAACCCACACACAGACTCCTTTATCTACTTCTTTTGTTATTCTTATGCCCCGTAATAATGCCATACATCTGCGCACGAATACATCTGCGCATGAATACACAAGCGCATGAATATATTATGCGTGAGATGCTTTATTAGTTCTTTCCAACACGCCTCGCTCCATTTTATTTTTATCTTTCGATGCTCCACTGGAAAAGCTGAAGAATGACACCCCCACCCCTAAGAAAAACAAAACAAAACAAACAAAAAAAAACAACAACTAAAAAACAATGCACTCTATTAAGCAAAAACTGTCTCATGACAGCATGTGTGCAGTCTAATGTGCATCAGATATCTTTCTCTTGTCTCGGACTTTTCGTTCATTCTAAAAATAGAGCAGTGAGATTTTAAAAAATCGAAAAAAAAGGAACATTCACATTTGACTAGAGTTACAACTTTAGGAGAGAAGGCTTCAAAGTAAAGTAGCAATTATACATAAAACACTGAACCATAATCTTCAAATCCATCCATCCATCCCAGTGGCGCTACAGCCCATGGAGGGCTCTGGCCTGCTTTAACACATCCTTCCATTCAGATCTCTCCTGGGCCTTTCGTCTCCACGACCTAACCCCAAGCTGCTTCAGATCTGCTTCCACGTCATCTATCCATCGCATTCGGGGGTCTGCCTTTGGGTCGCCTGCCTTTTGGTTTTTGCCTGTATACGATTTTCGCCCCTCTGTTGTCTGACATTCTTTCAAGGTGACCTGCCCAACGTAGTCTGTTCTTTTTTATTTCGTTCACTATTGGTGGGTCTTCATATAATTGATATAACTCATGGTTAGTGCGTGTCCTCCACCCTGTTTCATCCTGTATGGCACCATAGATTTTCCTAAGGATTTTTCTTTCCCAAGTGTTAAGTAAATTTTCAGATGTCTTTGTCAAATACAAAAACAAAATTAAATAAAATACTCTGAAAGACACAAAGATAAAGGCACATTCCTCGTCCCATATGCTAGGACAAATTTGTACAAAAGCTCCTTCTTCCCTAGTGCTATTAGAGCATGGAATGGGTTACCTGAACTAGCCAGGAAAACCAGTGACTTGGAAGAGTTTAGGTCATTCGTTAATATGCATGACTAAATGCATGACGCGTAGGACGTATTAATCTTCTTATTTGAAGTAACGTCTGTATCATATAAGAAGAAGAAGAAAGTTAACAGAGTGAACCCCTTTTCGTTTTCGCACTTTAGGTCGATGCTTTGTCGGACAGAGGACGTGGGCTAAACTGTGCCGGACGCTTGACAGGTCTATTAAAGGCACGCGCGTTTATGGGGACAAGTAGCAAATACAGTTGAATCCGGTTACTTTGAACGCAGTTATTCAGATCCTAATAACCGTCTGGTCCTATTAACCGAATTCGACTGTATGATAAGATGTGTTTCGATACTTTAAAGTTCGGTGCGAATTAACGGCTGGTCGTTTTTATCAGTGGACCGATTAAGACGATACGACTGCATGTTTGATTGTTACCGTCGAGAGAGGCGGCCTTATCTTATCTTATATTTTACAGACATGAATTTAAAAAAAAATCAATTACGTCCTACGCATTTCATGTGTCAATATAGCCATGCATGTTAATCAATGACTTAAACTCTGCTAAGTTGGTGGTTTTCCTGTCTGATTCAGGCAACCCATTCCATTCTCTAATGGCCTTAGCAGTGGGCGATTGTCATGTCAGGGCCACCAATAATTAATCGTACGATGGGCTGACGTTGACAAAGGAGACTCTTTATCGCCCCCCCCCCCACTAAGTTGTTGGACCTGGGGTAGTCGTCCCACTCGCCACACCTTAACCCTTTCTCTCCTAATCGACGATGCCAACGTTGATTTGACCCCCATTAAACTAAATTGATTTTGAATTTATAAACTTTAAGTTGTGTCGTGTAAAAAAATGTCACGCATTCTCCTACAAGACCAAATAGAACATTTTCTGATAGCAAACTCAAAAATTTATTGAAGTTTAATCATAACAGGAGAGTGAAATACAAATGAGCTAAATGAATACTACTATCGAAAAGAGGAAAATAATTACGGAGAGAAAGAGTTAAGGCCGCCTCTGCTTAACCCTCTCCCCCACCACACTCCACAGTGGAGTCTGTTTTACTGAGTCCTTACTCAGTGTCTAATATAAGTTGTTTGCTGTCTAGCAAGTGATAACCAGCGTGTAAATAGTGAAGCTTCTATATGGAATGTATTTATGTTGTCCACTTGTCATTATGAGAGAGACACAATTAGATAGAGCCATCGTTTGTCTACTACATGCCTAACGGCTGTCTGTGTCGGCTCTATTGAAGTTGTTGGTGAACGGATGGGGGAGGAGCTAGCAAGGGCATGTGACCATTGAATACTAGGGTGGTAATTTGCATACGAGCGAAATGACTCTGGGCCAGAAGAATGTTTTTTTTGGACATTCCGATGGTCTAGAGCAGCGGTTCTCAACCTTTTAAGCTCGGCGACCCCTTTTTACAATCCCCAACTCTGCCGCGACCCCCCCCCCTGTACACAAATACAGAATTGTAGGGTAGACAATAAAAATCCATATTTTCGATGGTCTTAGGCTACCCCTGGCAAATGGTCAATCGACCCCCCAAGGGGTCGCGACACACAGGCTTATAACCTCTGGTCTAGAGGTTAGGTCGGTGTTGTCATTTCCAGAGTCACTGGTTCGGACCTTGGTAGGCGCAGTCCCTTATTTTCGTCGCATTTAATTCGCTACCTTCTCTCATTTAAAAACCTGGACCCTGGTGCTGCTATTTATTTATGTTTCATATGTATGTATCATCATAACGTGTAAATAGTGATGTGTCTGTCCTACACGACAATGGGATGTTATAGAAAGACTTGAGGAAAACAAGGACACACCATTTGAGACACAGTCTGGTCTAGCAACAACATTGAGAAAGTTACACACGTACAATTTAACACACACACACGCTGCTGTCAACAGTTGACACCCAGACGATGAGTCCCTTGAAGCTCCTATCTAGTTTACATCACGGTTAGTTCGCCCCCGGGGCGTCCATAAATACAACGCTGACAAGTATGCAACATTAAAGAGACTCGCATAGTAGGATGGGCAGAACCAGACAATAGTTGAGTTTGATTTTATAACAGTCAGGTCGAATAGAGTAGGAGAGCCGTGTAGCTACATTACCTCTTCCTTCCTGATCGACGATACCATCGTTGATTTGACCTCACTAAATTAAATTAACGTTTGATTGTATAAACTAGACTTTGTGTTATATATAAAAAGAGAATGCATTCCCTTTTAACTCTATTCCAACTAAAACACTTTCTGATAAACAAACGAAAAAAAATTATTCAAGCTTAATCATAACAGGGTAAATAAAATACTAATGAGAAAAGGAAGAACTCAATTGGAACGTGGACAATAATTACGGAGAGAAAGAGTTAAAAAGAGAACGATAGTCATAGTAGGCCTGAACACTGACTTGCAACGTCACAAACTGTGGGCAGTGGAGAGAGAGAGAGGGAAAGAGACACCGAGAGAATGAGACAGAGAGGGAGAGAAAGAAAGAGCGAGCTCCTCCTTTTTATTTCTCCCAGAAAATTTTATTTTGGTTTGTTCCTGTTCCGTTGGTTCAATTTTTTTCAATTCACTATTTTTTTTTCTTAACTCTTTCTCTCCGTAATTATTTACCACATTCTAGTGGAATCAACGTTGGTATCGTCAGTTAGGAGAGAAAGAGTTAAAAAAACAACAACAAGACTTCATTGCACCAGACAGCCATCGAGGAATATGATCCTTTAATCGTTTGAATATCTGCTGGAGTGGCCGGTCAAAGTACACCAGAATACATTGGAGTGTTGTAACAACCTTGAATGTGATCACGCGGCCTCTCTTCATAACTGTTTACCTTCCGGTAATATGAAGACCACTTGTTGCCCGCTGGCCTCGGGTTTACCGCCCTCCTTCTCACCCAGAGAATTGAATACGGTCACGTGAGAGAATAATTATAATTACACGACGCTTACTCTATGATAACACAAGGGGCGGTAGGCGCCCCAGAGTGGTCATAGAGGTTGCTGAGCTTTAGGGCCCCTCTCTGCCTCGCCCACACAGCGGGGGTCCGCCCTTGTCATCGTCAGGTTCTCATTCATACAACCAAACGTTACATGGGTGTGGGAGGGGGGGGGGGTGACCCGTGGCCTCCGAGAAATTGTGGGGTGCTCCAAATCATCTTCAGTTTATCCCTCTATTTGGCCGGTATCAAGAGTTTTAAACCTAACATTTACATTTCCTGTTCAGGATTTGTTAAAGGATCCTTGCGATGCACGAATGATGAATTCAAAGTTTAAACAGGAAGAAGACCGAAGCAGACGTATGATGGATTGTGGGGTAAAAGATGGGATGGATAGCAAAAGTGTCATGGCGGATCTAAAATTATTGGATGGTTTGTAGGTAGTTTGGTTTGTCTGTTTGTAGTAAAGTAACGTCTGTATTTTATAAGATAAGAAGATAATATAGAGTTCTATGTACACAAAATATGAGACCTTCAAACGTGAAATTCACTATCGTCTCGTCTGCTCTTTACAATACGTTTAGTGTCATATCAATGTAAAAAGTAAAGTTCCCCTTTCAGACCTTGTAATCTCTGAGGTAGATCAGTGTTTCCCAAACTAAACGGAACATTTCTCACATATTTGGCGGAACACTTTGCTTATTTTTTTTAGAGAGATTAATTGACGTGGTGGGCTTCTCGTTAATTCTCCCAGTAGTTCGCGGAACACCTATATAGGCCTCGCGGAACACTAGGGTTCCGCGGAACACGGTTTGGAAAACACTGGGGTAGATGATGTAAAGGTCTTTTGTTTCTCTAGCGCTGTTTAACGAGGGTGTCATGTGGCCAGCACAACGACCAACCGCCTTTATTTTTCCTCAATTCAAAGAGCTGGGTGACTCGAAGTTGTTCCAAAAAAGATAAAGACTCTCAGTTTTCATCAGGATTCGAACCCGGAACGCCTCGGTTCGGAAGCCAAGCGCTTTACCTGTCAGCTTCTAGGCTTCAACAACCGCAAGTATAGTCCAATAATTATTTTGTATTCTTATGTAACTATTTATCTATTTATTTATTTAAGTATGTTTTAATTAATTAATCAATTAATTAAATAATTAATTTCTTTTTTTTTCTTTTTTCTTTATTTATTTATTCATCTGTTGTTGTACCACATTTGTTTATTTATTTATTTACGGATAAACTAAATGGATGATTCTCTTGATCCAAATGGAATGTCAATTACTTGTATGTCTCTTGTTTCTAGTTTCAAGGCGTGATCGTTTGTTTCCCTCACTACGTCACACGATCACATTTAATCATTTCCGAAGTTCAAAGTTCAAGTTTGACAAGAGAAGGTCGATGATTTCATAGACAAGTGATCATGAGCTACTCAACGCATTGCTTCGCCCTGTTCTGATAGTAACTCATTTTTCTCCACTCTTCGTCTGCTTCCGGTGGATAGTGTCACGTGACTGGGTGGAGCGCCAAACATTTACTTAATGATAGAATTTGGAATACTGAAATTAATGAAATGACCAAACATCATATTGGCATATATTGAAGGGGGGGGGGCGGAACATCAAATTAGTTTAACTGGGGGGGGGGGGGTCTCAAGTACAAGAGTTCAGACATCTTTTAATGTATGTATATATACACACACTATGTAGATCGAAATATCGTGATTGAAGGGAAGTCAAATAAAGGTAGGGTATTCTTTACTGCCCAGAATATTGAAATCTGGAAAGCATGCCTTGAACTAGCCCCACAATCATCTGACACACACGCGCACACACACACACACACACACAGGCTTGAGTTTTTCTTGTGTGCTTTAGCAGAGCTCATAGGACCTGGAATACCTTGGTTAAAAGACCTTCGGGAGGGGAGTTAACCCAACCGACCAACAGAGTCGCGACAGACGTTATGTCCCCTTGTTGCCCCAAAGATTAATGCAGGACGGAGGATGAAAGAGAAGGTCAAAGGGAAGAGAGGTCGAGGCCGGGTGGGAGACACAAGAAAAGGTCCCCAGCTTCGCCCTGAGTCAATCTCACACCTAAAGAGAAGTAAAGCCCCAAATCAACAAGGCAAAGTCAAGTCATCTGGGGTCTCAGTCATTCAGTCAGCTAGAGGCGCCAAGAGTTACTTTCGATCTGATCTGGTGTCAGAAGAGGATGAGAAGAGAGAGAGAGAGAAAGAGAGAGAGAGAAAGAGAGAGAGAAAGAGAGAGAAAGAGAGAGAGAAAGAGAGAGAGAGAAAGAGAGAGAGAGAGAAAGAGAGAGGGAGAAAGAGAGAGAGAGAAAGAGAGAGAGAGAGAAAGAGAGAGAAAGAGAGAGAGAGAAAGAGAGAGAAAAAGAGAAAGAGAGAGAGAGAAAGAAAGAGAGAAAGAGAGAGAGAGAAAGAAAGAGAGAGAGAGAGAAAGAGAAAGAGAGAGAAAGAGAGAGAGAGAGAGAAAGAGAGAGAAAGAAAGAGAGAGAGAGAAAGAAAGAGAGAAAGAAAGAGAGAGAGAGAGAGAGAAAGAAAAAGAGAGAGAAAGAAAGAGAAAGAGAGAGAAAGAGAGAGAGAGAGAGAAAGAGAGAGAAAGAAAGAGAGAGAGAGAAAGAAAGAGAGAAAGAAAGAGAGAGAGAGAGAGATGCAACAACAATTTTTATTTGTACAACAACGAAGTATATTAACAAATGTTGAAACTTAATTTTAACTTTCTCTGTCATGGAATGGCGGACAACAAACAAGACCTACCTGGCAACACCCACTTCCCACTTTCTTTTTAATTTTTTGGACACAGTTGGACAGTTTAGTGACACAATTTAAATGGATTCACGCTTAAAAATAACCTTCCATTTTTTTTTTTTTTGTTTGTTTTGTATTGTTTAGGTTTCTATGAGCGGAAGTGTATAATGTAGGTCACTGCTGGGTCTACGTAAACGCGTGAAAATCTGCGATCTTCCAGAATCAAAGTGTTCAAAGACGCTTACACAGAGTTTGTAATGAATGTGTAAGCGTAAGGATAAAAAAAAAAACAACAAAACTTTAGAATGTCAAGGTCAAAGCAGTGGCGTAGCTAGGAATTTGTCATCATTTGGGGGCCCCGGGGGGGGGGCCTTGACCTCTTTGTAGGCCCCTGATTTTTTCGTAATATTTAATATTTTATGTAAAAAAAAACCCACTCATTTGGGGCCCCAATCAAGTGGGGGCCAGGGGGTTCAAATTCTTCCCCTCCCTCCCCACACCCTTGCTACGCTTCTGGGTCAAAGTGAGAGAACAATATGGCGTGTATCGTGTCATGTGTGGATGAATTGGACCTGAAAATAAATATAGACTCCAATCTCTCTGTCTCTCCACCCCCCCCCCCTCTCTTTATCTTTTTCTTTCTATTTTATCGCTCTCTCTTCCTCTTTTTCCTTCTCTTCGAAAACACACACACACATTTCTCCTTTCTTTCTATCTCGTGTTCACCTTTTCCCAACACACAGACACAAATTACCTTATCTTATCTTATCTTATCTTATCTTATATAACACAGACGTTACTTTAAAAAAAGAAGATGATTACGTCCTACGCGTCATGCATTTAGTCATGCATATTAACCAATGGCTTAAATTCTGCCAAGTCACTGGTTTTCCTGGCTGACTCAGGCAACACATTCCATGCTCTAATAGTACTAGGGAAGAAGGAGTATTTGTACAAATTTGTCCTAGCATTTGGGACGAGGAATGTGCCTTTATCTTTGTGTCTTTCAGAGTATTTTATTAAATTTTGTTTTTGTATTTGAAGATTATGGTTCAGTGTTTTATGTATAATTGCTACTTTACTTTTGAGTCTTCTGTCCTGAAGGCTTTCTAAATTTAGTGATTTTACTAAAGGTCTTACTCTAGTCAAATGTGAATATTCGTTATGTTATGAATCTCACTGCTCTATTTTGTGTCTGTTCTAGTTTCTTGAGTTGAGGGGTCCCAAACAGAGGATGCATATTCTATTATTGGCCTAACCAAGGTTAAATAACATTTTAGTTTTATGTTCTTGTTTGATATATAGAAATTTCTTTTAAACGTCCAAAGATACTGACAATACTATTGCATGCTGGGAAGGGAATCCAAGACAGACAGACAGACAAATAGATAGATAGATAGATAGATAGATAGATAGATAGATAGGATAGATAGATAGATAGATAGATAGATAGATAGATAGATAGATAGATAGATAGATAGATAGATAGAAGACAAAAAATAATAATACGATTTTTCTTTCAGTCAGAATATTTAATTAGAAGTACAGCATTTCACGTGGTTATGCTGTCCCAGCTGCGACCTACATATTTTGCCACCACCAAAGCTGACATATCCGTTGCCCTGCGGTAATCGAATTCAGGTTTCGCCGTCTACGTTTGTCATCGGCAGTAGTTTTTCTTTCGGTCTTAAGTTTTTATCCGTCGGCCTATATTAGTGACCTCCAGCTGCCTCGTTCTGAAGCCGCCTGCAGCCAGGTTCTCTCTTCAATGTCAGTGAAAGCAAGTTGGCGCCTAAGCTGTTCCTTAAAGCGTTCCCGTGAGGCATCTCTGTTACTTCAACCACCTTTCAGCTCACCAAATAAATACTGCATTTGGCATACGGTCTTACCCCCATACGTACCCTGCCCATTGATATTTTAAATTATTATGAATATAGAGCAATAAAAATGTGCCTTTTACTGATTACAAGGGGCCCCAAATCTAAAAAAAAGCTTAGGGCCTTATCAGGTTTAAATCCGGCTCTGTCGAGACGTAGATTAGAGACATAAAATAAACCAATTGAGAGTGTCATTTTTATAAGTAGGAATTTAAAAAATAAAAAGATTATGTGATAGTTTAGGAAAACTAACGGTTATTTCAAGATGTTAGCAGACGATATTACAGAAGTGGGGTTAACTCCCGCTATATAGTGTTTACATTCTACCGGAGCCCCAAAAGGGAGGAAACTTTTTTTTTTCGTTGTTTGAACTCTCAATGGTTAGCCTCCCCTCCCACCCTTTTGTATGCGTGTGCGTGTGTGTGTGTGATTCAATGTGTCTGGTTTTAAGTTTTACGTCACAAGCCAGTCTGTGGAAGACATTCTGTTTTTTGGGGGGAAAGGGCTGGACTTTAGGGGCAATGTTAGCCATGGAATTAGCCGTGTTGTTTTAACCGTTAGATGAAACGGACGCGGGGTGAAGGGGGTGGGTGGGTGTTAAAGAGTGGGGGGCTCTAACGTTTGTGTGGGATTCCAGGAGGTCTTCTCGGGGTCACTCTGTGTCAATGCTGCAACGCTCCTACAAAGGAAAGGTCAAAAAATAAAAATAAAACATGTATACTGTCATCCACGAGAGTGTGTGTGTGTGTGTGATTCGTTGAAGAATTGTCTCTGTGTGTGTAAGTGTATGTATTTGTGAGTGTGTCATTTGTTGACGACTAAATACTGTAACTGTATTAAGACATCAACGAAGACATATAATGAAGACATCAACTAAGACATATAATGAAGACATCAACGAAGACATATAATGAAGACATCAACGAAGACATATAATGAAGACATCAACGAAGACATATAATGAAGACATCAACGAAGACATATAATGAAGACATCAACGAAGACATATAACGAAGACGTCAATGAAGACATCAACTAAGACATATAATGAAGACATCAACGAAGACATATAACGAAGACGTCAATGAAGACATATAACGAAGACGTCAATGAAGACATATAACGAAGACGTCAATGAAAACATATAACAAATACATCAATGAAGACATATAATGAAGACATCAACGAAAACATATAATGAAGACATCAATGAAGACATATAAAGAAGACATCAACGAAGACATATAACGAAGATATCAACGAAGACATATAATGAAGACATTAACGAAGACATATAACGAAGACATCAATGAAGACATCAACAAAGTCATATAACAAAGACATCAATGAAGACATATAACAAAGATATCAATGAAGACATATAACAAAGACATCAATGAAGACATATAACAAAGACATCAATGAAGACATATAATGAAGACATCAATGAAGACATATAACGAAGACATCAATGAAGACATATAATGAAGACATCAACAAAGACATCAACAAAGACATCATTGAAGACATATAACGAAGACATCAATGAAGACATCAATGAAGACATCAATGAAGACATATAACGAAGACATCAATGAAGACATCAATGAAGACATCAATGAAGACATCAATGAAGACATCAATGAAGACATCAACGAAGACATCAATGAAGACATCAACTAAGACTTATAACGAAGACATCAATGAAGACATCAACTAAGACATATAACGAAGACATCAATGAAGACATATAACGAAGACATCAATGAAAACATATAACGAAGACATCAATGAAAACATATAACGATGACTTCAATGAAGACATATAATGAAGAAATCAATGAAGACATATAACAAAGACATCAATGAAGACATATAACAAAGACATCAATGAAGACATCAATGAAGACATAGATTGAACATATCGTGTACACATAGTGTCGGTAATCAGGCCAATAGCAGTATTTTCTGTATTTGCCAGTGTCCGGCTGTCACCTGGCCCAAATTACTCAACCGTGAAATATGGCGAAGGAAGGGCGATGAGGTTCAGAATTGCAGGGACCATTAACAATACTCCCCCTCCGGCTCTATGTTCCACGCCACAATCCGAACAAATGAAAAGGCTTTTTGGCTGTTGTTACAGGTGGTCAGTTGATTTAAACCGAAGTCGACACCCATAAAGTGGAAGGGACGCGCTGTTAACAGAATAGGGTCATGTTAACTTTTGATTGACCTGGTGGAAGGTCGTCTGAGTAGATTTCCGGTTTTAGACGGTCCAATCCCCAGTTTTTAAACTGAACAGCAGAGATCTTATTGCATTTATAGGTCAAGGTGAATGTGTATTTCTAAAAAGAATAAGGTCATCTTAATAGTTGCGTTTTTACAAAGCTTCTATCAACTCACTCTGTCTGTCTGACTTAAACGTATATACACTTTATTCCTCCCATATTCATTATTGGATGAAGTTAAAACTTTAAACAACTATTTATTGTACATAAGCAAAAAGGAATTTTACAAAATTAACACAGTATTCAGGCAATATTGGTAATTAATTATTTTGCTTGACATCGGAAAATGGAGAAGAAAAAAAAACACTACAATATTGCGAAATATAGTTGTAAGTGCGGAGTTCTTTCCCTTAGATAAGCTTTTTTTTTTTTTTTTTTTTTTTTTTTTTTTTTTTTTTTTTTTTTTTTTTTGCGCATTTATTATACGTTGCTACGGATATTATGTTTCATGTAGGAATATGTTGTTCTATGAAGTAGTCCTCAAACATTAAATAGTAATCAATCAATTATGTAATTAGTCTTTTGCATCATTGTAAAAGTTTTCGCAAAGAGTTTCTCATGTATTTTTTGATCTTTCACGTCAGGTTCAAATATTGGGTGCGCAGAACTGTTTTCACTAACAGGAGAAGTTATGAAGGTGAGTACCTAGTGAGCACCTAAACCAGTCAGCTTTCGGCAGGAAGGGCTCATTAGACTTGACTTGCAGCCTACTTAGCAGAAGGAAAACTGAATTTCAAACTGGGCTGCCTTGCAGCTATACCCGAACATGGGAAAGGTTTCGTGGGTCAACCCTGTTAAAAATAAGGAGCCGGCGACCTTTAGGCAGTTTGCAGCACACAGGGCTACACCCTGTCAGAGCCTGCGACGCCGCTGATCCCAAACTATATATATGTCGTTTGGAAAGAAGCTTTTAATTTTATAACTCATGCCACCGATGTGACCTTGAACTGTATTGTTGCTTAAAAGAAATTCGTTTAATAATATCAGATGTAGATTTGTGTAAAACAATTATTTAAAACTACAACGCCGGGAAAAATCAATGTTTTACCTATAGTGTTCTCTGTATTTCGGCCTAAGGGTCATTTTAATTTTCCACAGCATTGTCTCGGGCCGCAGCCAAGCGAAACATCATCGTACAGTGGAACGTAGAATCTGAGCCAGGGTCAAGTTTTGAGGAGCTGAATAGCGCTGACCACTGACAGGGTAGTGACAACTGAAATAACTTTAATAAGCGAATAGACTTAAATATTTATTTATTGCCAGGTCATACGCATAGAGACCACACCGTTTTATGACAGAGACCACACTTCTTTATGACACAGACCACACTACTTGTTGACAGAGACCACACATCTTTATGACACAGACCACCTAGCTTTATGGCACAGACCACACTGCTTAATGACACAGACCACCTAGCTTTATGACAGAGACCACACTGCTTTATGACAGAGACCACACATCTTTATCACACAGACCACCTAGCTTTATGGCACAGACCACACTGCTTTTTGACAGAGACCACACTTCTTTATGACACAGACCATCTAGCTTTATAGCACAGACCACACTGCTTTTTGACAGAGACCACACTTCTTTATGACAAAGACCACCTAGCTTTTTGACAGAGACCACTATGACAGAGACCACACAGCCTTTTGACAAGAGACCACACAACTTTATGAAATAGACCACGCAGCTGTATGTACTGTGATATGTTTTATTAAGTCTTTATATCTACATTCAGGCACAGTAAATATTTGTATCTATGTGGTTGTGTGGGTGTGTGTGTATGGTAGCACCAATTGACTGTATCCGTGACACCCGTACAGGCCTACTCCCCTCCCCCTCCCTTGTATTTGGTAGTCCGATCATATTTCAGTGTCTTTGGTATTGTAGTCACTGACCTTAATTAGAGGAGCAGTGTCCATATCTAGCCGCCCACCCCCCCCCCCACCCCTTTGTGGGGCTGGGTTTTTTTTTTTCGAAAAGTTTTCTCGGCAGCTTATGATAAGGGTATTACTTTACCCGCTCCATGGCGCCCCTTGGTTCCCGCCTCTACTTTATCTGCTTCCTATCAGTCCCTGGTACAAATGTTTTTATGTCTAGGATGTGAATAGAATTGTTGTGTGTCGGGATTTGAGATTCATTTTGAAAAGGCGAGACTGAAAGAGAGAGAGAGAGAGAAAGAAAGAGAAATAAAAAGAAAGAGAACTAGAGATAACTAGAGATAGTAGAGAGAAAAGAGAGAGAACTAGAGATAACTAGAGATAGTAGAGAGAAAAGAGAGAGAACTAGAGATAACTAGAGATAGTAGAGAGAAAAGAGAGAGAACTAGAGATAACTAGAGATAGTAGAGAGAAAAGAGAGAGAACTAGAGATAACTAGAGATAGTAGAGAGAAAAGAGAGAGAACTAGAGATAACTAGAGATAGTAGAGAGAAAAGAGAGAGAACTAGAGATAACTAGAGATAGTAGAGAGAAAAGAGAGAGAACTAGAGATAACAGAGAGAGAACTAGAAAGAGAGACAGAGAGAGAAAGAGAGAGAAAGAGAGAGAAAGAGAGAGAGATGACTTGACAGAAATTAAATTGCCTCCTTCAGTTACGAAGCGACTATGGATGATGTCATAGAAATGAGATGAACGCCTGGGCATTAGCTGAGGTTGTAACGATGTCGCCCACACAGCAGGTCCCTTAGTTCCACGCAGCTGATGTATCCAAAGGACCGGCAAGAGCAGATACGGTTCCGGGGTCCGCGGTAGAAATACAGAGAGGATAAACTAGAGAGAGTAGAAAGAGAGAGCTAAGCGATAAACAGAAAGAAACAGCGAGAGTGAATTGGAAAGAGAGGACTGGAGAGAGAGAGAGATGGAGAGAGAGGAGAGAGAGAGAGAGTGAGAGAGAGAGAGAGGGAGAGAGAGAGAGTGAGAGGGAGAGAGAGTGAAGTGGAGAGAGAGAGAGAGAGTGAGAGAGAGAGTGAAGTGGAGAGAGAGAGTGAGGGAGAGAGAGAGTGTGTGTGTGAGAGAGAGAGAGGGAGAGAGAGAGTGTGTGAAAGAGAGAGAGAGTGAGAGAGAGAGAGTGTGTGTGTGAGAGAGAGAGAGAGAGAAAGAGAGATCTAGTAAATGAAAGAGGAATCGAGAAACAGAACAAGAAACATTGAGGAACTAGAAAGAGAGAACTGGAGAGAGAGAGAGAGAGTGATAGAGATAGAGAGAGTGAGAGAGATATCTAGTAAACGAAAGAGGAATCGAGAAACAGCTCTAGAAACATCAAGGGACTAGAAAGAGAGAACTGGAGAGAGTGAGAGAGAGAGAGAGAGAGAGAGTGTATGAAAGAGACAGAAAGGGGAGCTACAAAACTTCAATAAAAAAAAATCCTCTTTGCTAAAGCCTCGCACGCATTCCATCTCTCACAAAAATAAAATAATAAAAAAAAAACTTTATGGTCAGCGAGTTTCACGGTCAGCTGTAGAACCCCAGCCTGAAAGAGCCAGGTCACATGACCACAAAATCCCCAGACTTATTTTTATTATGATCAGAAGCAAGCATTGTTGTCCAGATCAGGCAGATATCCTGGGGATTATTTACCCGCCGCGCTGGCTACCTCCCTCTCTGCTCCCTCCACTCAACTCCGTAGCACTGACTACAAGCCGAAATTAAACTCTGGCCTTGACCTTGTGTCATTTTGAATGTTAACCTCTAAAAAGAACTACAAAAAAAAAAAAAAATATGAAAAGATGGCCTCAATGCTGGACTGAAAATAATTTTGGCAAATTAGAACTGAATTACGAATATCTTTATATTCATGATGGGATCTCTCTTACACATTGTGCATTACACACAACAAAATATTCAAACTGTGGCAAACCAAATTATTTGTTACCATCAAATATTTAAATAGATATTTGGATTTGATATAACACAGAGGGGGACACACATGCAACAATTATCTTATCTTATATAATACAGACGTTACTTCAAAAAAGAGTATGATATCATTGTCACAGTCTTAGTTGACATTGCATGATCTAAAGTTCACGTCATGTTAATAGTTTAAAAGACACGTGGAATTCCTGATGTAGAAAACAGGAAGTAGAGTGAATAAAGTTGACTTTGAGTTCAGTCAAGTCAAGTCAGTAAGGTCTTGCTCCCGGTACAGGAAGGTTGGACGTTCCCTCCTGGACTGGTGGATATGTATGCATATAGCATGAGAGTCGAAGGACTAGTCATTGTTGATTAATAATATTTGAGAGTTGACTTCATTATGTGCTTATTGAATATTAAGGTATTATTCGTATTTCAATGGATATCTATGGTTGAAGCTCCAGTGTCACTAGTAGTAATTGTTCTTATTGTTACCCGCTGAGATGCGGACGTGATTTGTTGTTAACGTATTGGATACTTTTGATACCGCTGTTATGCGGATATGATTATTATTTCTTGACTTGTAGCACTAACAAGGAGTGCAGTATATTATTATTATGTTGTAAATAAAATCTTCATGTTGTCTGCTGAACGGACTTGAGTCAGTCGTATAGTGTTTGTCTCGTAACGTGTCTAGAGCACTTCAGGAAGTAAGAACCCAGTATTACACCATTCAATCAGTCTCTAATATTCAACGTTCATTGACATTCAAACGTTCAAAAATGTAAATGCCATTGAAAGAGGTTCTAAGGCAAAAGTGAGAGGAAAGGAGAAAGACGGTCGACGAATCCTGCATGGTGCCCCAACGGTCCGACAGACTAAGGGATAGGTAACGGTTAAAAACAATAAGGAGAATATTTTTCTTAGTAATCTTAATCTTTGTTGCGCCCCCCTTCCTGATTTCTTATTCACGCCATTCTGTTCTATCACTATCGTCATGGTGACTCCTTTACAACAGCCCAGACCTGGAGGTGTCATGGACAGGTAGATAGTCAGGGCTACCTGAATTCAGTCTTAAGCCTTGAAAGATCAATGTCGACAATAACCTTCGATTACCAACCATTGTCCACCCCCGCTTTTTTTCCGGGCACGCTATCCTTTTTGTCGCCCCCCAGCTGTTTGATGTTCGGCCATTAAGTTCCGCGATGCCTATCATATCTCCGGCGTTTGAAACTCGTCTCAAATATCACAGGAGTTATCTCCCTTGCCCCCCCCCCCATTTCTCCCTTCCAGATAGAGTTACGGTTCGTGAAATTCACACGTAGTTAAAATGCCCGGCGATAAGGCGATGGAAAATGTATGTTAATATGTCGGGGCCACTATGTGTGGTGTAGAGATATATGTGAATCTAGATGGGGCGGACTGGCTATATGGGAATTCGGGCTAATGCCCGGTGGGAGAGTACCCAATTGGGCCGTAAGGCCACCGAATTGGCCGCATGGATGCTACTATGACACCTATTAAATTGTTAAAAGTTTAATAGTATATTCTTATAACAGTGACTATTTGAGCGTCACAAATCTTTTATAGACTGTACAGTGTAATGCTAATTTAATCGAACACACTCCGGATTAATGTAATAGCCTACATCCGTAGACGAGAGGCGCGGTGGCTGAGTGGAAAAGCTTAGCTTACGAACCGAAGGGGTCCCTGGTGCAAATCCAGGTGAAGATCCACCCAGCTCTAATGGGTACCCTGACATTAGTTGGAGAAAAGTGAAGGTGGTTGGTTGTTGTGCCACAAGACACCCTCGTAAACTGTGGGCCACAAAAATAGATGACCTCTACAGAAACAGATGACCTCTATAGAAACAGATGACCTGTACATCTTCTGCCCCATAGATCGCAAGGTCTGAAAGGGATACCTTATCCAACTTAACATCATGATTTTGGGGACAGGTAGAATTGGATGCCTATCATATGATATACAAATTATGGACCGAATGGTATAGAAATGCCCTCGCCGATTTTAACACCCATTCCGCCCCTGATCTGGCTTGTACGCATTGTAACTGTATTCCAGAAGTTGGACGGTAAAAGACTTGATACCAGATCTATACGCTAAAATACTGTGGTTGTGAAACATTACCGGATCGGCTAAGATCGTTACTGTTTAGTCAATTCTAATTAATAGTTGGTCTCCTATTTGCAAATCGTGGTCGTGGTGGCTGAGTGGTTAGGCGCTTGGCTTCCAAACCGAGGGATCTCTCGGGTTCGAATCTCGATGAAAGCTGGGATTTTGAATTTCGAGATTTTTTTAGGACTTCCACTGAGTCCAACCACGTGACATTAGCTGGGGGGAAGTAATAGCTGTCGGTCGCTGTGCTGGCCACATGACACCCTCGTTAACCGTCTACCATAGAAACAGCTGGCTTTTACATCATCTGCCCTCTAGATCGTAAGATCTGAAAGGGCAGCCAATATAACACTTTTATGTGCTTCCATAGGTGAGAAATGTGTACATTGACATAGCCTAAGGATTTGTATCATATCAATACGCTGATGATTGTGGTACAATTATTTAATATATTAATAATATAATAATGTAATATATAGCGATCACAAAGTTTTGGAGTCTTTCACACCAAAGTCTGGATACAAAGTCGGGTCGTTTTTTTTTTCTTTCTTCGTCATAAAAATATAATCTCAACAGATCTGAATAAGAAAAAAACTTAAAAAGGGCAGTTACTTTGATCTAATTGGGTGGTCTCCCCTGGTTTATATTTTACAGACATTCTAATGGCGCACAGTGCTTTCCCCTTTTCCCTTTTCCTTCACCATAAACCGTAGTAATTTCAAGTACTTCTGTGTTCAAACTTCCAACAGTAGCCTCCCCCTTACATACACCAGGGTTGGCCTCCCCTTTTTTTTTCTTTTCCCCGACTTCCCAGAATTTGAGATCTAGATATTTGAAAGAATTAGAGAAAGAGAAGCAGCCATCACAGCAAAAAAAAAAAAAAATTCGAGACTCGTCACTCGGCAACAGATTCGCTCTTGCGATCCCATTTATTGTCATTTTATGTCCGTCCTTCTCCGCGCTCCGTCGTGTTTTTTTTCAAATGGAAATGTGTTTCGCTTCTCTCTGTTATCTCTATTATTGCTGTTAGAATATTTGACGAGACCTTTTATGTCTTTCTCTGGGGTCTTGATGCGGGGGGGAGAGGTCTGCGTTTTATCTTTTTTTTCCCCTTTTGTTATATATGAAAAAAAAAAAGATAATATTGAAATGTAAAATTCTCGCCTTCATGGTATATTTATCTCCCCTTTATTTGCATAAGAATTGTATACGTTTGTTCTATAATTAGAAATAAAATAACTGATGAAGTTTATGAAGGTAAGTGACGTTTATGTAAGCTAGTGTTGATAAAATATATTATAGCATCAACGTGACAGAAAAGCAGCACTGGCATACATACTGTCGGAAGCGTGGTCGAGAGGCCAAGTGCGCTTGAAATTGGCTTGGCTTGGCTACCTAGAAGGGGGCTCGAGGTTCGACTCCCGACTCGGGCAGAGTTGTGTTTACTGAGCGCCTAAAGGCAGTACGGAAAACCAACTCCTAGATACCCCCCCCCCCCCCCACTGGTCCACAAGTGAGATTGGACCAAAAAAGCGCTCTGAGCATGAAAAAAGCTCTATATAAAAGCTATAATAATAATACATAAACATGTTTTTGAGAGAAATTCTGAAGAAAAGATGAAGGAATGAAGACTTGAACATGAACCTGACAGCTACAACTCGACAACAGGGTAACAGGCAGTTATGTAGCCAGGTAGAGGTGGGCCCGGGCTCATTGAACCCCTTTCGCGTCGCGGGTGCCACGCCGTCGGGCCGCTTGCTTAGTGAAAACCCGGTATCCTCCCATGTTGTTATGGTGAAGTAGACATTGCAGTTGGCAGGGTCTGTCGCCGACGACATTTTGTTGCCAGGGAACATTTATTAACTGGTATGACGTCATCAACATCTAGAAATTAGCGGCTCATTGTAGAAAGGCTAAAAATAGATCAGGTAATTCAAGGTGACAATCTGGTATGACGTCATCAACATCTAGAAAATTAGCGGCTCATTCCAGAAAGGCTAAAAAATAGCTCAGGAAATGCAAAGGTGACCGTCTGGTATGACGTCATCAACATCTAGAAAATTAGCGGCTCATTCCAGAAAGGCTAAAAATAGCTCAGGAAATGCAAAGGTGACCGTCTGGTATGACGTCATCAACATCTAGAAAATTAGCGGCTCATTCCAGAAAGGCTAAAAATAGCTCAGGAAATGCAAAGGTGACCGTCTGGTATGACGTCATCAACATCTAGAAAATTAGCGTCTCATTCCAGAAAGGCTAAAAAATAGCTCAGGAAATGCAAAGGTGACCGTCTGGTATGACGTCATCAACATCTAGAAAATTAGCGGCTCATTCCAGAAAGGCTAAAAAATAGCTCAGGAAATGCAAAGGTGACAGTCTGGTATGACGTCATCAACATCTAGAAAATTAGCGGCTCATTCCAGAAAGGCTAAAAATAGCTCAGGAGACTCCAGATGGCAATCTAGACAGGCTAGTGCAGCGGTTCTCAACCTTTTATGCTAGGCGACCCCTTTTTACACCCCCCAATCTGTTGAGACCCCTCCCCCATACACACATACAGCAATAGAAGAGTAGACAATAACAATCCATATTTTCGATGGTCTTAGTCGACCCCTGGCAAATGGTCAATCGCCCCCCAAGGGGGTCGCGAACAACAGGTTGAGAACCTCTGGGCTAGTGCCTGGTTCACCGGAAGCACCAAGAATCTGAATACTATATTAAGCGAGGAGAAGAATAGCAACAGAAAATGTTTTGTCAAAATATTAGTTTTTTGTTCACATAATGGCGATTGGTCATAATGTTGTTTTTACTTGGAAGTAAATTATAGCTTTTATATAGCCCTACTTTCATGATTATATCATGCTCAGAGCGCTTTGGTCCAATTTCACTTATAGACCATTGGGGTGGGGGGCAAGGGGGGTTTCTGGAAGAAGGTTTTCCGTGCTGCCTTTAGGCGCTCAGTAAACACAACTCTGCTCGAGTCGGGTGTAATAGCATGCTCAGAGCGCTTTGGTCCAATTTCATTTATAGACCATTGGGGGGGGGGGAGGGGTTAAGGGGGGTTTCTGGAAGAAGGTTTTCCGTGTTGCCTTTAGGCGCTCAGTAAACAAAACTCTGCTCGAGTCGGGTGTCATAGGTAGCCAAGCCATGTCAAGTTCATGCGTTATTGGCCTCTTCACCATCTTAAATATGGACTTAAAATATGATAATAGAACCAATGACCTTGTTCTGGGAAAAGAAAACGGGGGGGTCCCAAGACTTTTGTCGTGGCAACGAGCTAATGGTCTAAACTGCCCACAGGTTGCGACGTCACTGGTCAGGCCTTCTATAACAATTGGTCTCGCTTTGTGTCCCCCCTTGACGGTAGCGTGTAGAACTTTTCGAAATGTTGACATGGTGAAACTTTGTACCTCATTGTTAACGGAGTGTATGAGCGTGTTTATGATGTAACCACGAGAAAAGGGGAGCGGATGGCTCTGGTTGCGTAGGCTAAGGAGTTTCTGATGAAACCACGAGGTGGTCTGGAGTAATGCAAGTAAAAATAAAAGGACTGGTGTGATAGTTAAAGGAGTTTTCTCAAGAGACGCTAGACAGAAAAGTGTGTACTTCTAGTGAGTTATAACTTATTTTAATTATCATTTTACTTGTTTCTAAGTAGTTTATTTTAAGTTCAATCTTTGCATATTTATAAATAAATGTTATATTCAAGTTTGTTATACAGCCTTTTTAAGTTTATTTAAAGTTCTATATTAAGAATTTAATTTGCCTACATTGTTTCCATCTCCGCAGCTGTTTGGAGCTACACACTAACGACCAACCAACAACACGCATAAGATACAGAAAAACTTTTCAACTACTTGCATATTTTATTTTTATTTTCCTTTTCTTTTTATGAAACGCTGGAGAAATGCCAACACAAAAAAATCAGAATACAGAAGCAACCGGAAATTATAATATAAAATATGTAATCTGTACGAAAAAAAAAAAGCTTTTGATATTGGTTACAAAAGGGCTTTAACCTAACACCGCCCGTTTTCCATGTACTCAAAGAGTTCCCTTCCCTTGCAAAACAAAGGGTGATAGAGTTCATTTCTCTGTGAAGCCACCGTTTCAAGGCTTTGCAGGTGCCATGTTGACTTGCAGAGTTCTCTTTTACTTGAAGAATCATGTTCTAAACTTATAATACACTTTAAAAAAAAAATCATGTACATTTAGATTTGTTCTTAGAAAAAAACTAACCAAGCAAAAGGATTATTCAACATGATGTCAATGGAAAAAAAAATTGACTATAACATACAATAATACACGATTAAAAGAGGGATAATTAATGGCCCTAAACGGCCAAGAGGCCAACGGGCCATATCATTTTCTTACACGTTATCAAGGGTCTCTCTTCACCAACCAGAAAAAAATGGTCGGCTTCAATGGAACTGAGCTTCGGCGGCATTGTGGGCAGAAGTTTTCAAGGACCGCAATGGACTACGTGATATGCCAGATATGGCCCGAGGACCTTAGTTTTTGGTTTTCAATTAGGTGTCTCTATGGCTTCCCTTCTGTCTTGAGACGACTCTGGAATATGGATCACCTCAAAGAAATGAGATGAAAGCCTGGGCTCAGAGGCGTAGTGAGAGGGAGGGAAGCAATGGGGCACGATGCTCCGGGCGTTACCCTCAAGGGGGCGCCCCACCCAGAAAGGCGCCTATATTTCTATGTGATGTTCATGGTAAAGGGGGGGGGGGAGGGAGGGGGGCGCCAATAAAGTATCTTGCCCCGGGCGCACGTTTAGCTCGCTACGCCTCTGCCGGGCTTTAGCTATGGTCGTAAAGTTGCTGCCTCGTCTCCACGAGTCGGAGTGTCCGAAAAATCGGGCAGGGGATGATATAATTGAGATCAACGACGAAGCAGGCTCCGCCACGTCGTAGGATCAGGGCACTGTCTGTTGCAAGCTGTCTAATGGTTACCGGCTTCCCCCCCCCCTTTTTTCCCCCCCCCCCTCTGGGTTGGCTCCCGAAACACTGGAGGCCTTTCCCGAATTTCTGAAACATGGACACTACTGAAGGCATCTGTCAAGCAACAAAGCCATGGACACTACTCCAGGCATCTGTCAAGCAACAAAGCCATGGACACTACTCAAGGCATCAGTCAAGCAACAAAGCCATGGACACTACTCAAGGCATCAGTCAAGCAACAAAGCCATGGACACTACTCAAGGCATCGGTCAAGCAACAAACCATGGACACTACTGAAGGCAACTGTCAAGCAACAAAACATGGACACTACTGAAGGTAACTGTCAAGCAACAAAGCCATGGACACTACTCAAGGCATCTGTCAAGCAACAAATCCAGACGTTAGCTGCAGTAATATAGACACGCCGAAAGCAGGAACAGGAAGAGACTTAAACGCACTCTCTCGAGCACAGAGGACGAGGTACTTAGAACGAACATACTTCTAGAGTTGGAGAGATTAAACACCTATATCTATAAGTCCGCTGTAAAAACTATAATGTAAATGAAGGTCCCAATAAACTATTCCTCTATCCATCGAGCAAAGCGTTCAAAGGACTAGAGTAATAGACTAAATAATTGACAATAAGGGAAACTTTATTGAGAACAAGGAGGAGATAATCAATGCGTTCACGCGTCATGTCACAGAAATATAGAGCGATAAACCAACGGATAAAGAAATACAGAATAGGTTCTTGAAATATTGTAGACAGTTATAGGACTTTGAAAAAGAACATTTAGAATCCCCCTTTACATTGGAAGAGCTAGAAACCGCTCTACATTTAACACAAAACAACAAATCTCCTGGCCCTGATGGACTAACATTTGAGTTTTATAGGGCCTTTTCTCCTCTGCTAGGCCCTCTTCTTTTGCGAATTTATAGAGAATCGTTACAGTCTGGACAATTTCCTGCTCAATGTAATGAGGCTTACATTACACTAATACCTAAGAAATCGGAAAACAATGTTAATGACCTATTTCTTTATTGAATACTGATTATAAGTTGCTAATGAAAATGATCTTTCTTAGATTAAAACCTCTCATTCCTCAACTCATTGGACATGACCAATTCTGCTGCAATCCTGAAAATAATATTCTTGAAATGAATCACTTTCTGAGAAATTTCATCAGTTTTATAAAAGATAAAAAAAGCTAAATGCTGCCCTTTTGTCCATTGACCAAGAACAGGCTTTTCATCGAGTTGACCATTCTTTTCTGTTCCAGGTGTTGGACAAGAGTAGAATTGGTTCTTATTTACTGGGGTTTATTAGGCAATTGGTTCTTATTTACTGGGTTTTATTAAGCTATTGGTTCTTATTTACTGGGGTTTATTAGGCTATTGGTTCTTATTTACTGGGGTTTATTAGGCTATTGGTTCTTATTTACTGGGGTTTATTAGGCTACTGGTTCTTATTTACTGGGGTTTATTAGGCTACTGGTTCTTATTTACTGGGGTTTATTAGGCTATTGGCTCTTATTTACTGGGGTTTATTAGGCTATTGGCTCTTATTTACTGGGGGTTTATTAGGCTATGTTACTCGGGAGCAACAAGTAAATTGTTAATAAATCACTCCCTTAGTTCGAGTTTCTTATTGAAAAGGTCAGTACGCCAGGGGTGTCCGTTGTCACCATTTCTTTACACGCTTTGTTTGGAACCTCTTCTGGAATCTATTAGAGTAGACAGTTCTATTGTAGGTAGCAGTAGTCCTGGCCCAATACCTGTTGTTAAATTAAAAGCTTACGCAAATGATACAACGTTTTTCCTATCATAGATGTCATCATCATTTTGGACAAGTTTAAATCTTTTGGACATGCTAGCGGGTCAAAAAAAATAACACAGGAAAGTCATCCATTATGGGGCTGGGTAAGTGGAAGTTTAAAATATACTTCCTTGCTCAACTTGACAGTAGTGGACAGAATCAAGATCTGTGGTATAGTTTGGAATAGTAATCCACTATATTATTCCAGAGACCAGTGGGACAGTATTTATAATAAAACCTGTAACTTTATTAAAATGTATAAGCATACCTCGTCTACCATTTTTGAGATGGAGATTTGGATGAATAATATGGTCATCCCAAGGGGGTTCCTTACGTTCAACGAGACAGAAACCTCCCCCTTAACTTCATATTCAAAATGAACACAATAATTAGAAGCATCATGTTTAGAAACACAATTAAATGTATCAAGCTTAACACTTTGATCCAAGATAAACAAGACGGGGGAATTAATTTACAAGATATTCGAGTTAAGATCAAGGCATTAAGACTTCAGGTTGTGGGACAGATAGTTGGAAATCCCATAAAGTTTCCATTAGAAGTGTATTATTATTGAATTAGATTGGGTCGATTACTTACAATTCAGAATGATACCCTACAGACCCACGTAGTTATGGAGCATTTGTTCACCTATTTTGTAGGTCAATCATACTAATCAGTCCAAAACAGACTACCAAAAATTTTAAATTTTCGAAATAATTCAATAAACTTACACTCTCATAAAATCAGTCACCAAGAATATGCATATTTTAAATTATTTTTTGTTAGAGCCTGTAGGCCTACAGATCGTCCTGTTAATGTGGCCCATTTAAAAACAAAACATTTCTTTTTCTTCAATTATAGAAGAGGGTCACATAAAACTTTAGTGCTTCTTTTTTGCTCACCCCAAAACTAGACAAGGCTGTAATCCGTTATGTACGCGCATGTCCATTCTCCCGAGTGTTAGGGGTTGTCTGCGCTCATCACGCTGTTTTGCACTCAACCACTTTAAAGAAGGGGCATAACTCCCCGAAGTGTAACTAATTTAAAACAAGAGAAGATCTAGAGTTCTCTCCCCCTACCAGTTTTTTTCCCCCCTCTCTTGTCCAATCTTTTGATATTGAGAGACAGGAAATGAAGCCAAGCAGCATAAAAAAAAAATAATTTCAAAACATCGACCTTTGAACTCAAGATGGTTTAAGAAAGTATGGGCGTGGTTTGAAGGGGAGGTAAGTGGCCAGGTTCCTAGTTTAAGTGTTGTGTTTTATTAACTGATTACAAGCTCATTATCATCCTGATCACGTGGTTCTAGTCTAACCAATCAGATCTCTCTTTCTTTCTTTCTCTTTATTTTTTTCTCGCTCTGCCTCTCTCTCCCTCAAACATTTTTCTATTTATCTATCTATCTATCTATCTATCTATCTATCTATCTATCTATCTATCTATCTATCTGTCTGTCTGTCTGTCTGTCTATCTATCTATCTATCTATCTATCTATCTATCTATCTATCTATCTATCTATCTATCTATCTATCTATCTGTCTGTCTGTCTGTCTGTCTGTCTGTCTGTCTATCTATCTATCTATCTATCTATCTATCTATCTATCTATCTTTATGGTGCATGCTGTGAACAGAATGATGACTGTTGTTCACGTCATTGACTTGTAGCACCAAACTGCTGGTAGACAACTAAACCCGCTGTAGGCTAATTCTATTTTAACTTATAAAACTCAAAAACAACTGGAATGACTTCTTTGTGAAAAAAACTAAATATAACTTTTATTGTAGTATTAAACAAATAGAGTTGACTTTTCATGATATGAATGTACTATAACTTAAGAAACATTTTTTAAAAACAAAATTGAACTCACTACAACAGCGGTTCTCAACCTTTTAAGCTCGGCGACCCCTTTTTACAATCCCCCACTTTGCCCCGCCCCCCCCCCCCCAACACAAACACACATACAGAAGAGTAGACAATAACAATCCATAATTTCGATAGTCTTAGGCGACCCCTGCCAAATCCTCAATCGACCCCCAAGGGGGCTCGCGATCCACAGGTTGACAACCCCTGCACTACATAATAGCATATCGTTACAGTCTCACGTTGATGAGCCGTCTGTCCTAACTAAGACCGCTGACGACAAGGCCACCCATCTTGCATCATTCAGAACCAATCGCTAACCTCTTCCCACCGTCACCATAGAAACACGCAAACATACTTCATAACAACACGTAAAGGATGTTTGTTCAGACCGGAAGCTGGAGGCAAACCTCCGTAGGCTTGGGATTCCGAGTGTCTTAGACTCAACTCTTAGGGCAATAGCGAAGAATAGGAAGAATAAAATACTACCTAATTCAAATTTCCTTGACCTAATTTATTACCAAAAGTTTTTAAATTTAAAGTAAGGAATATAAATGTCTTCTACAATAGCAAATCGGTTGGTAACTTCCTAATAAAAAAAAATAAATAAACACAAAAAAGGCAAGATGGCCCATAAAAGAGGCAAAGAAAAGAGGCCCAAGGATTCCTATGATGATAAAGCTAAAACTGAATAGCGCAAATTCTGAGGTTTCCTTTAAAAAAAAAAAAATCCCACAAAAGAGACAAGATGGTCCATAAGAGGCACATAATGCCCAAAAAAGAGGCAAAGAAAAGAGGCCTAAGGCACAAGGATTCCTATGATGATAAAGCTAAAACTGAATAGCGCACATTCTGAGGTTTCCTTTTAAAAAAAAAATAAATAATAAGGTGCTTGATCCTAATCACCTAGAATTGACATTTAGTAAAATAATAGATTTTAGGGTAGAGAATTATCTAGTTTGATTTTCATATACTTGTACAATACTCGGGTAGTAGTCCAGAAATGCGGTGTTGGGGGTCAGGGATATTTGATATTGTGTTGATTGTTCTGGGGTACAGGATCCTTGTATCATTTTTCTGTCTCTGGTGGTTTCAATAGTTAGGTAGTATGTCTTTGCTATTAAATAATATTTCTATTACTATTATTATATTTTTAGGTTAATCACTTTTCAATTGTTTATGATTTGATACGTGTGAATTATGAGAACTTACAAATAAAAATAAAAAAAAACAACAACAACAAAAACGAAGCCCACAAAAGAGGCAAGAGGGCCCATAAAAGAGGCATATAAAGCCCCAAAAAAAAAAAAAGAGGCAAAGAAAAGAGGCCTAATGCCCAAGGATTCCTATGACGATAAAGCTAGTATTGAATTGCGCAAATTCTGAGGTTTCCTAAAAAAAATAATATAATTACGCCATTGTCCCGATTAACCGTATGTTGTTTAAAATACCAGTTAAATCATATTCGTGTTTAAGTGAATGATGTTTCACAGTTCCAGTTATATCATTATCCCGATTAACTGAATGATGCGTTACAATACAGCGTATAGGCTATGATGTTTTTCAGTATTTTTTCCATGTCACGTGGTAATGTTGTTTATATTAATGGCTTCATTGCGTTCATTGTAATGGACCTCATTCACCAACCGTAAACAAACAACATTTAGCCACGTGGTGCTCTATCTCTTCTATATAATTTACGATCTCGTGTTTAATTCATGATGGTTGTCACGTGACAGTTTTTTTTTTCGTTGTTTTATCAATAAGATCACGTGACTAAATGTTGTTTGTTTACGATTGGTGAATGAGGTCCATTCAAATATGAAAATAGTCTAGATATAGACATCTCTAAGTAACAAAAAGTAGGTTACAAAGACCTTCCTTCAGGGAACAGTACCAGGAAAAAGACGAAGAGGCAGACAGAAAAAGCGATGGGAAGACAACATGAAAAGAATGGACGGGCCTGCCACTGAAAGAGGCTCTATCTAAGGCAAAAGACGGAGGAATGGAAAAAGGCAGCCGACAAATCTTGGATGGTGCCCCAACGGTCCAACAGACTAAGGGATAGGTAAAAGGTAAAATATGATTATTTAGTAGATCTGCTACATCTAGGCTAGAACTAGATCTAGATCTACATCTTATCATAGGAAGACATCGCCATTATTGTCTTCATAAGACCATAACCACGTGACCTATTTTAAGTAGGTCAGAAATTAACAGAATATTGTTTCACACTTTCTGTTAAACCATTGTCCCGATAAACCGAATGCTGTTCACAGTTAAACCAGCGTTACCAATAAGCGAATGTTCTTATAAGAACCCTTTTCCGTATATAATCAACTTACATTTCTGCTGATAAAATGTGCAGGGTGAGGGCAGGTAGACACAAGTGGGGGGGGGGGACTTATTTCAAGTGGCCCAGTACTTGGTACAGACGAGGTACTCCCTCCCCCTTTTAATAATATTCCCCAGCGCCACCGCGCGAGGCGCGTTGATTAGATTGTCTTTTTTAGAGACGGCTCACACCTGGTAGTACTTTGAGCCTCATCCAGCGAGACACGAACACGGGCCCAGTTCAAGCTGCCACTAATAGTCCGTCCGGCTCACTCAAGGGAGGCTATCAACATTGTTACACGGGCAAAACTTTGAACCTAGCAACTGTGTGTGTGTGTGTGTCTGTGTGCATGTGTGTTTGATCAAGTGTTAGTGTGAAGTAGCTTTAATGACACCCCCCGCCCCCACTTCTAACTGTTCACTTTTATAGCCTGTTCTTTATTAAGTTTTAAAATGTGTTGATGAATGGTGTTCATGTGTTTAATAGGATCTTGTGTGTTGAACACGTGTTTAATTTAGTGGCTTCAGTCCATGACAAACAGATTCAACAAACCAAAACCAAAGAACACTTATTAAATATCCAACACTACCATGAAGCGAAGGCCCCCTTTGATGAAATCGTTTGAGGAACCTTAAATGCCTTCGATGGAGCCCCCAGGTCTCAGAGCCATACACGTGTGGTGAGAACCACTGTACAGACATTGACTTTTGTTGCCTGAGGAAGAGATCCTTTCCTCCATACTCTCAGTCTGAGATGACCAGTGGACAGTATAGAAGGCCCCCTTTGATGAAATCGTTTGAGGAACCCTAAATGCCTTCGATGGAGCACCCAGGTCTCAGAGCCATACAAGTGTGGTGAGAACCACTTTACAAACATTGACTTTTGTTGCTTGAGGAAGATACCTTTTCCGCCATACTCTCCGTCTGAGATGACCAGTGGACAGTACAGAAGCCCTTATTACCATTCATCAGCTACGCTGGGTCGGACACTTATCCCGCATGGGAGAAGAACGCATGCTAAAGGCCATCTTCTTTTGGCGCGCTTTAAGGAGCTCGGCGTAACAGTTTAACAATTGTATTTGGTCTGCCACAAAGCACAATTGCTACAAAGGCGTGCAGTATAAATAATAACATTATACAAATCACATACTCAAAACAATCCAAATGAAAACAAAAGAAAATTAATAATGATGTAAGTGGTACAGTTAGCGCTATAAAAATCAGCCAATGCGACGTTTCGCCCTCGCTGGCAAAGAGGAACTGACAGAAGATGACCTCTGAGACAGACAGTAGTAGAGCTCTCACAAAGGCTGCGGGACAAACATTGGAGACTCAAAAGAAAAGCCATAATTAAAGACAGACGCAGCAGACGGAAAGAAAACTTAAATGGACCGCCAGTGGACATCGGCTTTGTCTGTACGAGAGGGAAAATATGTAGGTCACAGCTGGGTCTGCGTGGTCACGTGAAACACAGCACTCATCCCGATCTGAAAGACACAAAGATAAAGGCACATTCCTCGTCCCATATGCTAGGACAAATTTGTACAAATAATCCTTCTTCCCTAGTGCTATTAGAGCATGGAATGGGTTGCCTGAGCTAGCCAGGAAAACCAGTGACTTGGCAGAATTTAAGTCATTGGTTAATATACATGACTAAATGCATGACGCGTAGGACGTAATCATCTTCTTTTTTGAAGTAACGTCAGTATTATATAAGATAAGATAAGATCTTTGGAATCGAAGTCATTGCCATTATAAATACACAACACGTATAGTCTTATTAAACAGACATGTATAATGAAATGCGCGACATTTGGAAGTTATAATTTAATACTTAGATCTTGCAAATAAAAACTGCCAGATATAGCAACTAATTTATAAGCTTTATGACCTTTTAAAAAATTCATTGTCATTTAAATACTATTAAAGAACTGAGTATATAAACATTCGTTTTGGGTATTCAAGAAAACATTATAAAATGCTTAAAGAAAAAAAAACCAAAGCTTATATAAGGGAACTAACCGCACAATAACTGCCGTTTCGCTCAATGCAGCAAGAGTCATCACCCTTTTCTATACAAAAAAATAATAAATTACCACTAATTAATGAATTAATTTGTTAATTGTTTTGATTAATTCATGTATTGTCTTTGATAATGAATAATTGTGCAATGTTTCAACCTGGATGCGAGGACGGGAACTAAGAGAAACCATGTGTACAAGATTTGTACCGGACAGAGAGGGTTAATATTATAAGCCTTGTTGCAAACTATTTATATTATACGATCCAGGTCTTAAAGATTACGGGTTTGTTCGTATTTACAGGTGTTGAAGGGTTAATGCTAATGAGCTGCTTATATATTTGAGAGAGGTTTTGGCAAACTATTTATATTATACGATCCAGGTCTTAATAAGGACTACCGGTTTGTTCTTATTTACAGGTATTGAAGGGTTAATGCTTATGAGCTGCTTATATGTTTGAAGGGGTTAAGTCCAACATATGCATCCTCTTCTATTATAGCCAACTGTTCAGATTTGCGGTATAGCCTTTGGCTAGCGATGTTTATAAGAATTTAAATAAGACAAATTTCATGGTGCACTTCTCCTCCTAACACCGTGCGCATTATTCATTGGACTCGGACGGTGATTATACAAAAACTTGCCTTAGGGGATTCATTTTTCGGAAGTAATTGCATAAAGATGGTACCCATGTTTATGAAGTACTTTGAAGATAAATGAAGATAAATTTACAAGTTATAAAAAGGGTGTCTCTAATTTTGAATATATTTCTTGACGTAGTCGAGAAGTTTTAAGGCCAGATATAGCAACTAATTTATAAGCGGGGGTGGGGGGTGGAGGGGTGGGGGGTGGGGGGGCTGTGGCTTAGTGGTTAAGGGCTTGGCTTACGAACCTGGAGTTCTGGGTTCGACTGATTTTGAATTTTGAGGTATTTAGGGCGCCCCTGAGTCCACCCAACTCTAATGGGTACCTGTTGGAGAAAGTAAAGGCGGTTGGTCGTTGTGCTGGCCACATAACACCCTGCTCGTTAACCGTTGGCCTAACCCTAACCCTAACCCTAACCCTAACCTTAACATCATCTGCCCTATAGATCGCAATGTCTGAAAGAGGAACTTAACTTACTTAATTATTAGCTTTAACACGCAAACAGGATACCCGATACCAAAATACATGGATACAAGGGAGGTACATGGATACAAGGGAGGTACATGGATACAAGGGAGGTACATGGATACAAGGGAGGTACATAGATACAAGGGAGGTACATGGATACAAGGGAGGTACATGGATACAAGGGAGGTACATGGATACAAGGGAGGTACATGGATACAAGGGAGGTACATAGATACAAAAGAGAAACAGTGATACTAAAAAGATAATGGGATATAGCAACTAATTTTTAAGCTTCGACAAGCAAAGAGGATACCCAGATACCGAAATACACGGATACACGGGAAGGGATTCCACCTTCCATTAAGTTGTGACTTGAATAGAGGTATTCTAAAAAGAATTAAAATGCACTATTTCAATAATTTTTGACCAGGGACGTAGCTATGAATTTCCCATCATTTGTGGACTCTGGGGGGGGAGGGGCTTGACAACTTTGGGAGCTCTGCATTTTATGAAATATTTATTATTTAATGTAAAAAAAACAACAACACTCGTTTGGGGACCCCCTCAATTGGGGGCCCGGGGGGATTTTAAAATTCCCCCCCCCCAAGCTACGCCACTGTTTTGGACTATGAGAAAAGTGTATTGAACAGAAGGGAGGAATGGACAAAAATGTCTCTAATAATCAACGCTGAATTTTGGCTCTTAGAGTAAATTTCTGTCTTTTGTTATATTTGGCTCTTTTGGAGGAAGAGTTTGCTGACCACTGTTCAGTCTGTTCTAGCTTATTATCCAGGGTGGGCCGTTGTAAAAGCAGGGCGGGGAGAGATGAGTTCCCACCTCCACGCCCCGCGTGGCTTTTCTACTATCAGCCCTGTTACTGCACGTCAGGGGTTCTCAACCTGTGGGTCGCGACCCCTTTGGGGTTCGATTGACGATTTGCCATGGGGTCGCCTAAGACCATCGAAAATATGGATTGTTTTTGTCTATTCTTCTATTGCTGTGTGTGTGTGAGGGTGGGGGGTCGCGGCAAAGTGAGGAATTGTAAAAAGGGGTCGCCGAGCTTAAAAGGTTGAGAACCGCTGCGAGTGTACGTAGTCGTTGAATTATAGTTGCAGATATTTAGTTCAACTAAACCATGTTGGTGTTCATAATCTCTCGCATGTTTCTTTAGGTTTCATTATATGTCCACCACATTTCTTCGTATCACTTTCCCTTCTTTTCACCTTTTACTACATGCGACATTTCGCTTAAATAGTAAACGGGTTCTCCTAAATTAAAGTGCAAAGCAAAAAGGCAGATTACTCTACTAAACTTTTACAGCGAGAACCCCCCCCCCCCCCAAATAATTACCCAGTCTTGTAATTTCTCCTTATAAATATGTTTTCTTCCCTGCTTGCTATTCCCTGAAAAAGGGGGGGGGGTCGATTGGGGCGCCGATCGCCCATACCACCTTCTTTCCTTGAATCCACCAAAGACAAATCGCAACCATATTCGCAAACTATTTAGATACCATTTATAACAAACTCGTGTTCCACTTACACAGTACTCAAACACACACACACACACACACACTCTCACACACACAGACACTGTATTATCAAAGAGTTTTAAAAGCGGAATAACAAATCCAAATATTTATTATGAAAGGAACTACAAAAGTGGCAAAATTTAAAACAAGGGTGAAAAACTCTTTAAATATTGAATTAAAAATCAAAAGTTATCTTCTCATCAATGGCTTTGAAACTCTAAAAATAAAATATTTAAAAATCCGGAAATGCTGCAACAGGGAAGATAACTCTCAACAATCTAACCAAGGGGAGGTAATTCATGTCCTCCCTTTTTCCCTACCTAAAAAAAAAAAATAATGAAACATTTGAGAAACTAAAAGTTAGAGATATATAGATCTAGATCAGCGGTTCTCAACCTTTTAAGCTCGGCGACCCCTTTTTACAATCCCCCACTCTGCCGCGACCCCCCCCCCACACACACATACAGCAATACACAATACAGAATAGGCAATAACAATCCATATTTTCGATGGTCTAAGGCGACCCCTGGCAAATGGTCAATCGACCCTCAAGGGGGTCGCGAACCACAGGTTGAGAACCCCTGATCTAGATGGAGTATGTTTATAAAAAAGATCAGTGCGAATGCTACAGTGATGTAAACACCTCTCTTGCGAGGCGGGAAATGTGTCGGAATCAAACCTCAGACCTCTCAGCAGGATTAGTGTTGACTATAAAGGATGTGATGACTGCTACTTCATTTGTTATATAAACATTCTTATCTTTTATCATCCAATCTTTACTTTTATCATCCAATCTTTACTTTTATCATCCAATCTTTACTTTTATCATCCAATCTTTACATATTTTAGTTTGAAAGTTTTAAAAAAAAATTGTGTAAGTCCTAGTGGAGGAAAACTCTCTATAAAATCCTTCATGTTGATTAGAGATTTGAACTCGACTTCGCCATAACGTTCTGTCTGACTGAAGACCAGATTTCAACGTCAGATGATCTGAGATTTCAAAATTAAGAACTTAGTTTAATCCAGTGACGCACAAACCTTTTCTGACCAGGTGCCATAACTTTTTTTTACCTTTACCTATGCCTTAGTCTGTTGGACTGTTGGTGCACCATGCAAGATTTGTCGACCGTCTTCCTCCATTCCTCTCTGTCTTTTGCCTAAGTTAGAACCTCTTTCAATGGTAGACCCGTCCATTCTTTTTGTGTTGTCTTCCCATCGCTCTCTGCCCTTTCTTCTTTTTCCTGGTACTGTTCCCTGAAGGAAGGTCTTTGCTAGCCTCGTGGATCTTGTAATATGGCCATAGGTTTTAAGCTTGCGTTTCTTTACGATAGCTAGCAGCTCATCGTGGGGTCCAATCGCTGCAGCAACCCTGTCTCTAATCTCTTGGTTTGCGGTGTGATGCCATATCACCAAACCGAAAAAACAACAGTCTAGCCCGTTGGAGCCAATCCTTTGTGCCTTTGTTTTGCACTCTGGGTGAGAGTTTGGAGGTACCACATAGTAACCACGGGACAACGTCGTAGGCCGGCGATTCATAGGTTACAGATGCGGGCCGTAGTTTGGAGGTACCACATAGTAACCATGGGACAACGTCGTAGGCCGGCGATTCATAGTTTACATATGCGGGCCGTAGTTTGGAGGTACCACATAGTAACCACGGGACAACGTCGTAGGCCGGCGATTCATAGTTTACAGATGCGGGCCGTAGTTTGGAGGTACCACATAGTAACCACGGGACAACGTCGTAGGCCGCGATTCATAGTTTACAGATGCGGGCCGTAGTTTGGAGGTACCACATAGTAACCATGGGACAACGTCGTAGGCCGGCGATTCATAGTTTATAGATGCGGGCCGTAGTTTGAAGGTACCACATAGTAACCACGTGACAACGTCGTAGTCCGGCGATTCATAGTTTACAGATGCGGGCCGTAGTTTGGAGGTACCACATAGTAACCACGGGACAATATCGTAGACCGGCGATTCATAGTTTACAGATGCGGGCCGTAGTTTTGAGGTACCACATAGTAACCACGGGACAACGTCGTAGGCCGGCGATTCATAGTTTACAGATGCGGGCCGTAGTTTGGAGGTACCACATAGTAACCATGGGACAACGTCGTAGGCCGGCGATTCATAGTTTACAGATGCGGGCCGTAGTTTAGAGGTACCACATAGTAATTATGGGACAATATCGTAGTCCGGCGATTCATAGTTTATAGATGCGGGCCGTAGTTTGGAGGTACCTGTAATTAATATTATATGCTGTATCGGTAGTCGTTCTTGTGTTTACATGTGCTTGTAACTCGTCCGTGAGAATGTGTTCGCGAAATGTGTGTTGTGTAGTCATTCAGTGTGTTAAAGCCATACTATACAGACATGGTGTTCGACTCTGTTATCATTATGTTCATAACAGTACCACATAGTAACCACGTGACAACATCGTAGGCCGGGGATTCATACTTTACAAATGCGGTTCGTAGTTTGGAGGTTCTACATAGTAACCACGTGACAGCGTTGTAGGTCAGCGATCCATAATGTGTAGATGCGGGCCGTAGTTTAGAGATGCCACGTAGTAACCAAGTGACATCGTCGTAGGCCAGTAACCACATGACATCGTCGTAGGCCAGTGACCACATGACATCGTCGTAGGCCAGTGACCCATAGTTTGCAGATGCGGGACGTAGTTTGGAGATGCCCACATAGTGACCACGTCGTGGGTAGGAGGATCGTAGTTTGAACATAATTAGTTTGGTTCAACCTACAACGACTGAAGAGCTGGTTACAAGGGCAGATAACTTGATAGTGTAATAAGGGCAAATAATTTGATAGTGTAACAAGGACAGATAACTTGATAGTGTAATAAGGGCAGATAATTTGATAGTGTAACAAGGACAGATAACTTGATAGTGTAATAAGGGCAGATAACTTGATAGTGTAACAAGGACAGATAACTTGATAGTGTAATAAGGGCAGATAATTTGATAGTGTAACAAGGGCAGATGACTTGATCGTCTACACTGCGGTTCACATACTACTCCTGTCAACGAGCAGTAAAATAAAGATAGTTCCGGATATCTTTCCTTCCGTAGTTTTTTTCTTGTTTTAAACTGAGTCTCGTGTCATCAACATTGTCTTTGATTCTGGCGCGCCTTGGAGTTCAGGTGCAAAAGAATGCGCTCCTTGTCCATTCTCTCTGATCGTACATGCAGTTTCACCTATCAATGGCTACCTGGTCTCGTAGTATGCGCTCTGGACTGTCGTTTCCATTTAACAATGTTATCTGTTTCGCCATAAAGCACAATAGACTTGAGAACCCTCACACTCTGCGGTAATGTGTAGACTTGATATCTCTTTTACTCTGCAGTGATGTGTAGACTTGTGAACCCTCGCACTATGCAGTGATGAGTAGATTGAGAACCCTTGTACTCCCCGGTGATGGGTAGACTTGATAACTCTTGTACTCTGCAGTGATGTGTAGACTTCAAAATTCTCGCACTCTGCAGTGATGGGTAGACAGTTCATGCCTATTAAGCGTGGCGTATCACGTCGCGGGGTGTCAAATTTCACACCCCACCAGCGGGGCGCTGGGCAATTTACTGTTCACGTAATCTAAGACGCAACAAGTGTGGACAGATGGACAGTTATTTGCTTTCTGTATTGTTTTTTTTTTTCTTTAAAGAATTCAACTTAAACATTTACGAATTGCAAGAATATAGGGTACACAAGATTGCGCCAACAGTCGACAATAGATCGATACGATCGTCCTGTACTTCCTGCTTAAGTGTACACAGTTGTATTGACATTGTGTACACAGCAGATTTGAAGATTGTGTACACAGCAGATTTGAAGATTGTGTACACAGCAGATTTGAAGATTGTGTACACAGCAGATTTGAAGATTGTGTACACAGCAGATTTGAAGATTGTGTACACAGCAGATTTGAAGATTGTGTACACAGCAGATTTGAAGATTGTGTACACAGCAGATTTGAAGATTGTGTACACAGCAGATTTGAAGATTGTGTACACAGCAGATTTGAAGATTGTGTACACAGCAGAACTGAGCATTACGTACTCATTGTACTGTCCAGGTTATGGTCGTGTGGTATGTGCGCTGGGCTGTCGTTTGGGTGTCGTCCCGCGGGAGGCCACGAGGCAACGAGCTATTGGTCTAAACTGCCCACAGGCTGTGACGTTGCAGGCCAGTGTTGAGGCCTTCTAGAAAGAATGGCCTCACTTAGGCTCATTTTCGCTATAAAAAGTTATCTTATCTTATAAAATAAGACGTTAATTTAAAAAAGAGAACTTTACAAAGATTACGTCCTACGCGTGTCCCTAGCCTCTTGCCTTAAGGTAATTTTTATTTTTTTTTATTTTTCAATCTGAAGTTTTCACCCTAAGACAGGGGTTCTCAACCTGTGGGGTCGCGACCCCCTTGGGGGGTCGATTGACGATTTGCCAGGGGTCGCCTAAGACGATCCAAAATATGGATTGTTGTTGACTACTCATCTATTGCTGTATGTGTGTGTGCGGGGAGGGGGGTCGCGGCAGAGTGGGTGATTGTAAAAAGGGGTCGCCGAGCATAAAAGGCTGAGAACCGCTGCTAAGATGTATACCGTACTAGAGAATGCAAATTGGACCTAAATGACAAGCAAGACTCCTCTCTTGAAATCTGTTTTCAACGCTGGCAAGAACACTAACTCATTGAAGCAACACAACACGTTGATAGAGTTATGGGACCTGACGTGGCCTGCTTAACCTGACGATACGTCACGCGTGGCCCCCGGGCGACATGTGACCCCAGACACTTGGCTTCAAACGGCTCTTCCTGTCAAGTGCTGACAGTTACATCACGTCGTGACATATGTCACACAGACTGCACCGTGACATCGTATTGACTGGTGGTGTAAGGACACATGTCAGTGACTGGTCATACACATTTAGCAAGCTAGTGAACCTAAAAGGGGACTTGATTAGTTAGTGCTAGGGACTTAGGACAGGTATTCATCTAAATCGGTGTAATAAGTAGATACTTATGACTTGGTACTTGAGTCAAACAACTCATTGCCTACCTATTGGAGTAGGTAGACCTTTGTAATTAGACTTTTTAGAGTATAGATAAATAATAATAATAATAATAATCATTACATGGGGACAACATCGACAAGGCTGCTTCCTTAACATGGCTCAAAGCAGGTCATCTCTACCCTGAAACAGAAGGCTTTGTTACAGCAATACAGGACAGAGTAATCAGAACAAAAAATTACGAGAAGCATATCCTGAAACTCAATGTTGTCGACAAATGCCGAAAATGTGGAAATGTGGGCGAGTCGATTGAACACATTATGGCAGGATGTCCAGCCCTATCAGAATCAGCCTACCTAGGTCGCCATAACCAAGTTGCAAAGTTAATACACCAACACTTGGCTTTGACGTACAAATTGATCGGTAAGGACACTCCCCCTTATTATAAATACTCTCCGCAAGAGGTTCTCGAGTCTACTGATCATCTGCTGTACTGGGATAGGCCTATTCTGACCGACAAAACGGTAGATTTCAATCGCCCGGATCTGCTGTTCATCGATAAAAAAAGAAAAAACCGCTACCATTATCGATATCGTCGTACCACTGTCTCATAATTTAAGAAATACTGAGATAGAAAAACAAAGAAAATATGGGAACCTAGGCTTGGAGATTAAGCGTCTATGGAAATTGTCCAAAATAACAATATACCCCATTGTTATATCAACCGAGGGGATAATAACAACTGACCTCACAGACACCTTCAAGGCCCTTAACATTCCTAGGAACATCTTCGTTGCCTGTCAGAGGGCGGTACTGCTGCAGACCTGCCACATCACCAGAAAATTCCTCAGTGGAAACTGTTAAAGGGACTACGATGAATTTTGTTTCTCTTTAGCGAAACTCGACCCTGGCAGCGCCAGAGAATGACTACTTGTTCATTTCTAACATAATAATAATAATAATTTGATGTATATAGCGCTAATGAACACGATGTTGGCTCAAGGTTCTGTATTATATAAGATAAGATATAAGATAAGGCGCCGTGATAACATTACTAACATAAACACGAGAGCTAAACTGACAAACTAATCTTAAAAAAATGTTTTCAACAGATATGTCTTAATGTTCCTCGTTCCATATGCTAGGATAAATTTGTACAAATACTCCTTCTTCCCTAGCGCAATTAGAGCATGGAATGGGTTGCCTGAGCTAGCTAGGAAAACCAGTGACTTGGCAGAATTTAGTTCATAGGTTAATATGCATGACTAAATGCATGACGCGTAGGACTTGGCAGAATTTAGTTCATAGGTTAATATGCATGACTAAATGCATGACGCGTAGGACGTAATCATCTTCTTTTTTTGAAGTAACGTCTGTATTATATAAGATAAAGTTCTTCCTGACTGTAGTATAGCAGGTTGTCTGTCTGAGATCAATGGGGAGTGAGGTCCAAACCATTGGTCCGTGTTCGACCATTTTCAAGCCGTGAGCCACTATGAGTAAATGTGTTCGAAATTTGATTACATAGGACAGTTCAAGAGATCTCATGCTCAATAAATGTGCCTGTCAGTGCTATTTGACAAATGTATAGTAGATTTTTTTTTTCTGAATCGCTGGAGGAATTACATCGTCGAATTAAGTTTGAAGGTATTAAACTCAAGGATATTGTATTTAACACTGTGCTTCATCAAGCGTATCACTATTGAGGCAGCTCCGAACCTGTCAATGTTACTTTTAAGAGACAAAAAAGTCGAATTGATTTTGTGGACAACACAACTCTCAAAGACATTCACGACAAAGACACTCATGACAAAGACACTCACGACAATGTTCAGAAAGGGATGACATTTCACTGGTAGTGGATCTATAGTGGATTGGTAGTGGATCTATAGTGGATTGGTAGTGGATCTATAGTGGATTGGTAGTGGATCTATAGTGGATCGGTTGTGGATCTATAGTGGATCTATAGTGGATTGGTAGTGGATTGGTAGTGGATCGGTAGTGGATTGGTAGTGGATCTATAGTGGATCGGTAGTGGATCTATAGTGGATTGGTAGTGGATCGGTAGTGGATTGGTAGTGGATCTATAGTGGATTGGTAGTGGATCTATAGTGGATCGGTAGTGGATCTATAGTGGATTGGTAGTGGATTGGTAGTGGATTGGTAGTGGATTGGTAGTGGATCGGTAGTGGATTGGTAGTGGATCGGTAGTGGATCTATAGTGGATTGGTAGTGGATTGGTAGTGGATCTATAGTGGGTTGGTAGTGGATCTATAGTGGATTGGTAGTGGATCTATAGTGGATCGGTAGTGGATCTATAGTGGATTGGTAGTGGATTGGTAGTGGATCGGTAGTGGATTGGTAGTGGATCTATAGTGGATCGGTAGTGGATCTATAGTGGATTGGTAGTGGATTGGTAGTGGATCGGTAGTGGATTGGTAGTGGATCTATAGTGGATTGGTAGTGGATCTATAGTGGATCGGTAGTGGATCTATAGTGGATTGGTAGTGGATTGGTAGTGGATCGGTAGTGGATCGGTAGTGGATTGGTAGTGGATTGGTAGTGGATCTATAGGGGATTGGTAGTGGATTGGTAGTTGATAAATTCAGATTGATAGAAAGAGAAAGGATATGTGTTAGAGAAAGAGAAACAAAGTGAGAGAGGCAGAGAGAGAGAGAAAGAGGTAGAGTATGTGATAGAAAGAGAAAGTTTAAGAGAGAAAAAGAGATATAGAAAAAAAAGACTGTGAGTCTGAGAGAGAGAGAGAGAGATTGAGTTTGAATGTTTTATACTACTTCTCCAGTTAACTTGCTAAATTCTAAGATTTCTTCCATATGTTACAATCACATTTTTTTTTGGGTCCCGCCATTAGCCAATCTGGCCTTGCACACACTTGGCCAGGTACTTTGGCTTCACACAAGTCAACCCAACCAAAGAGGAACACACAAAAAAATTGGGCCACGCATTTGGGTAGAAAATTGCCACTTCAGTTTCTCGTGGTCCTGATAATTCCACTTTTATCTTGAGACGCGCACTTCACCCAAGCTGAAGCCAACAATATCACTTGCAAGAGAACATCCTCCTTGAGAATATCAGGACTTCAAAGGGACTATAGAGGCCTACTATCTACATCGACAGTCAACTCTTATAAGTACTATTTCATTTTAAATATGTTTCATTATACCTTCGATGATGCCGGAAGGGGCAGAGTCACTAAATTTGTATGGGTAATTTAAAAATTATCACGGCTTTCCACTTGAAATTTTATTGTCTGAAAGTGGTTTAAAGGACAAAATGAAATAATAATAATAGAAAATTTGGGAAACAGCTAATGGAAAAATAAGTTTTTAATAGCTTCAAAGTTTTCGAAACAATCTTTTGAAACACGCCTCATCAGAGTAAATGTACATTGCATCAGGCAGAATTAATAGTTGCCTGGTCGAGTGGGATGCGCTCTGGACTGTCGTTCGGTGGTCCTGGGTTCGAATGGTGTCTACTGCTATTCCCCGTCGTAGGAGGTTTTAGTTAGGATGTAGTCATCTCATCATCTCATCTCTGCCTGTGGTCCCTTTTGGGGCATAGGTCACCAAGCAGCTTCCTCCATGCATCTCAGCTCTGGGCGAGTCTCTTCAACTGTCTTGCCCATCTTCTTGGCATCTGCTTCCAAATCGCGGCGCCTTATATTCCTGGGCCGTCCCCTCTTCCTCTTTCCTTAGGGGTTCCAGGTTAGGGCTTGCCTTGTTAAGTTGGATGCAGGCTTGCGAAGGATGTGACCTATCCATCTCCAGCGTCTCTGAAGGATATTTACTTCAATGAGCTGCTGCTTTGTTCGTTGCCACAGTTCCTCATTCGAGAAATTGTCTGGCCAGCGGAGCATAAGAATCTTCCTCAAGCAGGTATTGATGAATACCTGGATCTTTTTCATGATGGTGATGGAGGTTCTCCAATAAAGTAAAGTTCCCCATTCAGACCTTGTGGTCTATAGTGCAAATGATGTAAAGATCTGTTTCTGTGGCTTATGGTTAACGAGGGTGTCATGTGGCCAGCACAACGACCAACCGCGTTTACTTTTCCCCAACTAACGTCGGGTACCCATTGGACTCAGAG
>NC_074716.1:2457500-2485000 GCF_947242115.1 Biomphalaria glabrata
TTTATCTTATCTTTATCTTATCTTTATCTTATCTTTATCTTATCTTTATCTTTATCTTATCTTTATCTTATCTTTATCTTATCTTTATCTTATCTTTATCTTATCTTTATCTTATCTTTATCTTATCTTTATCTTATCTTTATCTTATCTTTATCTTATCTTTATCTTATCTTTATCTTATCTTTATCTTATCTTTATCTTATCTTTATCTTATCTTTATCTTATCTTTATCTTATCTTTATCTTATCTTTATCTTATCTTTATCTTATCTTTATCTTATCTTTATCTTATCTTTATCTTATCTTTATCTTATCTTTATCTTATCTTTATCTTATCTTTATCTTATCTTTATCTTATCTTTATCTTATCTTTATCTTATCTTTATCTTATCTTTATCTTATCTTTATCTTATCTTTATCTTATCTTTATCTTATCTTTATCTTATAAAAGACACACGGGGTCATAGGACGTAATGTTCTCTTTTAAAAAATCGTCAGTAAAAAAAATAAGAATAGTAGAACCAGTGTTGTTGTTTTCTTAACTCTTCCTCTCCGTTATTATTTAACACGTTCTGATGGAATCAACGTTGGTATCGTCTGTTAGGAGAGAAAGAGTTCAATTATAAATTTTGTTTATATTCAAACCTGAAACGTGGTCGTTTCATTTCGTTGGATTATCATTTAGATCAGACGTGCATCGCCTATGTGACTAGCGATAATGAAATACACATTTAAGTAGCATTTATCATGTTTATGTGACTAGCGATAGTGAAATACAAATTTAAGTAGCATTTATCATGTTTATGTGACTAGCGATAATGAAATACACATTTAAGTAGCATTTATCATGTTTATGTGGCTAGCGATAGTGGAATACACATTTAAGTAGCATTTATCATGTTTATGTGACTAGCGATAGTGGAATACACATTTTAATTACTTTTAACATACTTATGTAGCTAGCGATAGTGGAATACACATTTTAATTACTTTTAACATACTTATGTATCTAGCGATATTGGAATACACATTTAGCATTTATCATGTCTATGTGGCTAGCGATAGTGGAATACATCTCTAGGTAAACTTTACGCTGTTAAAGTTGCAAGCACTATTGAAATACAACTTTCCACAAAGAAATAAACGCGTATCTGATTGTTTTGGAAAGCTCTTAAGACCGTTACAAAGTGGGGAAAAAATACGGAAGCATTAATTAAAATGGTTGCCTTTATAATGAAGGTGGCTTTTCTAGAAATATATTTACTTATTCTCTTTTGACTATACTGAAAATGTATCATTAAAAATAGATTTAAATTACGAAACATAGAGGCCAATTTATTTTCTAAATTATATACAAAGCCAATGTGGCTATATATATCCAAAGAGTAATTCTTGGCTTCGGTTAATAAAATGAATCAAGGGATCCTCTTTGTACCTTACTACGCCCCCCCCCCCCGCGCTGCCCACTAGCGTTTGGCAGAGCAGATCTCGACACCCATTCAGGCTTCTAGCGTAAAACCTTTTCAAATGCAAAGACTTTTTTTTTTAAATGTTTGAAGAGCAAAGCGCTGGATAGATATCCGTATGGATAGTCCGGGTTAACTTCTCCACGTCTGACAGCGCCATGGCTTCCCGCCATACAGTGAAGAGTTCTCCAGAACAGGACTCAGACGGCACATGTAGTGGTCACAGATGAACGACTCGGTAGTATACCCGTCCCATCTCATTAACTCTACTTCAAGGGGCGTCCACTGCGGGCAATGTTGCCGCCACCCCTAATAACACAGAGGTGCTCTATACACATACACACTGAGGTGCTCAACACACACACAAACACACACACTGAAAGTGCTAAGTCTAATGAGTAAAAAAAAAAAGGCCTTTTATGAAGTTACATCTGTATTATATAAGATAAGATAAGTTAATCATCTTCTTTTATGATGTTACGTCTGTATTATATAATATAAGATAAGATGATCATCTTCTTTTATGAAGTTACGTATGTATTATATAAGATTAGATAATCATCTTCTTTTATGATATTACTTCTGTATTATATAAGATACGATAATCATCTTCTTTTATGATATTACGTCTGTATTATATAAGATATGATACGATAATCATCTTCTTTTATGATATTACATCTGTATTATATTAGATATGATACGATAATCATCTTCTTTTATGATATTACGTCTGTATTATATAAGATACGATAATCATCTTCTTTTATGATATTACGTCTGTATTATATAAGATACGATAATCATCTTCTTTTATGATATTACGTCTGTATTATATAATATTGGATAAGATGATCATCTTCTTTTATGAAGTTACGTCTCTATTATATAAGATAAGATAATCATCTTCTTTTATGATATTACGTCTGTATTATATAAGATAAGATAAGATAATCATCTTCTTTTATGAAGTTACGTCTGTATTATATAAGTAGAAGAAGGAAAACATAAGAAAAATACTTAAAAAAAAACAAAACAACTTATGCGAAGTGTAGTTGTGTCAATAACTTTCGGTCAGTCGTGTCATTCATGTTCTTCTAGACCTAGACCAACGATGATAAATCTAGATCTAGACCAACGATGATAAATCTAGATCTAGACCAATGATGATAAATCTAGATCTAGACCAACGATGATAAATCTAGATTTAGACCAACGATGATAAATCTAGACCTAGACCAGCGATGATAAATCTAGATCTAGACCAACGATGATAAATCTAGATCTAGACCAACGATGATAAATCTAGATCTATACCAACGATGATAAATCTAGATCTAGACCAACGATGATAAATCTAGATCTAGACCAACGATGATAAATCTAGATCTATACCAACGATGATAAATCTAGATCTAGACCAACGATGATAAATCTAGATCTAGACCAACAATGATAAATCTAGATCTAGACCAACGATGATAAATCTAGACCTAGACCAACAATGATAAATCTAGATCTAGACCAACAATGATAGGCTAAATCTGTGCAATTAATACTATTTTATCAATAGTTTTTGTTTAGCGCTTTTTTATGCTTTTAGCTTTCTCAATATCCGAATAAAACACGCACTTGGGCTATGTAGTCTAGACATTGGGGATGTTCCCTAAAATTCCTTTTTGCGCAGTAATTTTTCTATTTCTTTAGTGATCGTTGTGTAGTCTACGATTGACACTAGTTAAACTGCTATAGGCGTAATCTATCTTAAATAATAAAACTTAAAATAGCTTGAAGGACTTCCTTGTGAACAATAATAAATATTAGTTTTATTATAATGTATAGAGCTCCTCCATCGTGGTCGAAGATGAGCACATTTCTCATATCCTATGGAGTCGAAGTTGACTGTAAAGTCCAATCCTCGGCTTTAAAAAGCCGGCCGCATGCGTGGCTGTCACACACTAGTTTTAGAACCACTGTGACACAAAGTGAACTAATAGTGATTTAGTAATCATGCAACTACTTCGTGCTAATGCACGAGGAAATACTGGAATTGAAACTGACCACGGTGTGATTTCAGTCAGTTGATTCTTAGACTCCCGTAGAGAGAGGAGTGCTATGGATATCTTTGACAGTGGAGTAATGTACATGTACTCAAGTTATTATAATTGATTTGTATTCAGAATACATTTCTCTGGACATATGATTTGTGATGGCTGAAGTCGCCAATATCTTTTGTGATTTATTTTATATGTAATAAAGTTCACGTCTGCTACCAGAGTGTTTATTAATAATTCTAAATGTTGTCGTTAGAGAGTTTAGTATATTTGTATTCTTGCGCACTTGCAAAATCTAGTGCGTGTAGGAAAGTATTTAGTTAAGAAGAACATTATAGTAGTACCAGAAGAGGTATCTACAACACACAGAGACATTCGCGTTATCACGCCTATAACAAGAACTAGGTCGTGGCTGTGGCATCGGTGTGTGTGACCAGTTGCAGATAGGCCTATTATAATATAGACAATGTCTAGTTGATATGAGATAAAATAAAGGTACCGGACTTTAGTAATAGTTTTTGAATTAAACGAGATCTACCTCACTACAATAACATAACCTTTCAGCTTCACGTTCTGGAGTTGTCTCCCCTGACTAAGACCGCTGACGACAATGACGCGTATCTTGCATCATTCAGAACCAATCGCTAACTTCTTCCCACCGTTACCATAGAAACACGCAAACAAATACACATACACACAGTTTAGACCAAGAGTTTCTTAGTTCTTACTTTGTCTCTATGTTTCTGGAAAAGTATTATAAGACCAGAATCAAAAGGAAGGATAAGTGGGTCACTAGGAATACTAGATGAAATATCTACTGAAGGGGTACACAGGAGAGAAAAGTTTGAGAAACACTGAACCAAAAGCACGGTCTACATTGGAACTAAGCGTCAGTTTGCAGCATTGTCAAGACAAAACCTGGTGTCTCGGCGGGCGACCGACTCCATGGACTCCGTGTCATCCAATGACATAGATAGGCTTATAGGTCGAGCTTCGTTGGACGTGAGGATGGTATGTAGAGGGGTAGGGGGCACGTTGGTGGTAGAGGAACTTATGCCTGCCAAGATGGTCCGCACTTTATCTACCGCTTCGCCGCGAGCACGAAGCCTCAGCGCCCCGCAGCGGATTCACACGGGCGCTGGGTGCCTCATCCATTACCCGCGGACGTGTCCCGCCCACCGTTTATCCTCTGCCAGTGTTTCGCCGCCCCGGGGGGTTCGTTTTGTATTGGCTTCCAAAGGATTTCCCCCAGACTAAGGAGCGCGATCATGGAGAGAATGGGGCATCCTTGAGGAGAGAGAGGAACAGGAGAGAGAGAGACAGAGAGAAGAACAGGAAAGAGAGAGACAGACAGTCAGACAGAGGAACAGGAGAGAGAGAGAGAGAGAGAGAAGAACAGGAAAGAGAGAGACAGACAGACAGAGGAACAGGAGAGAGAGAGAGAGATAGACAGACCGAGGAACAGGAGAGAGAGAGAGAGAGAAAGAGAGAGATAGACAGACAGAGGAACAGGAGAGAGAAAGAGAGAGATAGACAAACAGAGGGACAGGAGAGAGAGAGAGAGAGAAAAAGAGATAGACAGATAGAGGAACAGGAGAGAGAGAGAGAGAGAGAGACAGAGAGAAGAACAGGAAAGAGAGAGAGAGAGACAGACAGACAGACAGAGGAACAGGAGAGAGAGAGAGAAAGAGATAGACAGACAGAGGAACAGGAGAGAGAGAGAGAGAGAAAGAGAGAGATAGACAGAGGAACAGGAGAGAGAGAGAAAGAGAGAGATAGACAGACAGGAACAGGAGAGAGAGAGAGAGAAAGAGAGACAGACAGAGGAACAGTAGAGAGAGAGAAAAAGAGAGACAGACAGAGGAACAGGAGAGAAAGAGAGAGACAGACAGAGGAACAGGAGAGAGAGAGAGAGAAAGAGAGACAGACAGAGGAACAGTAGAGAGAGAGAAAAAGAGAGACAGACAGAGGAACAGGAGAGAAAGAGAGAGAGAGAGAGAGAGAGAGTAAAAGACCGAGATGATTATATGTTGTTGTTGTTGTTTTTTATAATTTTATACTAAATTTAATGTAACTATAGTCGATGAATGGTGAAGCGTTGTCAAGTAACTAGCTAATGTTACATAAATATAGAAGTGAAGCTAGGTGCTGAAATGCATATCAATAGATACATATTAAACATAGATAAACAAGAGCACCAGGGACCAAGTTTTTAAATGTGAGAAAGTAGTGAATTAAATGCGACGAAATAAGGGAACGCGCCGACAAAGGCTCGAACCAGTGACCCTTGAAACGACAACACCGCCCAACGATAACGCACTAACGTTACATAATATTATTTTCAATATTAACTTAAGGTTTACTGAACGAACAATGATAACATATTCAGTCGAGGTTACAAAAAGGAATAGGGCTTCCTCCCCTTATCGTAATAGGACTAAAACAAATAAGTTAGTAAAGTTCCCCTTTCAGAGCAAGGTCCATAAATCAGATCTGTTTCTGTGGCCTACAAGGGTGTCAAATGACCAGCACAACGACCAACCGTAATGGGACTATACACTTTCAACTATAAGCTGACCCATGACAAGTACAAGGTCAACATTATCTTGAAAATTATGAGAAAAAAACAACAACATGTTAGTATAAAAATAACACGTCATCGTCCATAGACTGACAGCAGAGGTTCTGTGTCATTTGTTGATATTGAAATAGTTGAGATACTGATTTGGTGTTTTGCTAGACTTGATTCGAGTAAAAACTTTTCGTATACTATCTTTTTTTTGCCCAGCGTTTTGTGTTTTATTAAAGATAGATAGATAGAGAGAGAGAGAGAGTGAGAAAGAGGAAGAAGAAGAGAACAGAGAAGAGCGTGACTAGAAGATAGAAAGAAGAGAAGAATAAGTAGAGGCGAGAATTTAAGTCATTGGTTAATATGCATGACTGAATGCATGACGCGTAGAACATAATCATCTTCTTTGTTGAAGTAACGTCTGTATTATATAAGATAAGAAGATAAGAGAGACAGAAAAATAAATGTTGAAGTCCTTAAAGTTTTAGTTCTATGCTTAATTAAAATACTCAGAGCAAGATTCAGAACAATTATATATGAGGTATAGAGGGACCTCCAAATGTAATGTCCTAAACAAGGCTTGAACTTGCAAATTACTATATAGCTCGAGCAGAGGTATGATTCCATTAGTAAGGTGTAATTTCATGAATGAATAAGATACTACTTATCATAATCATTTTATAATAATCTAGTACGAACAACGTAGATACCACAAAGGGACACTGAATAATGATACGTCATAGAATTTATTTATGAGAGTGTGTATCATATGCAATATAAATTATTCTCACTAATTAAGTGTTAATATTGTTGTAACTCTAAGGTAGACAACTCAACGAAAGGCAGGAGGTAACAATAAACGAGGTATTTATGTACAGTACAAACAGGCGTGGACTTCAGCCATCAAGTCCCAGAGTGTCTTATCTTAAGTGACACCAGTCCTTTTCTACCTAAATACCAGTACAGACCACCGACACACTTCCTAGTGCCGCCCCAGGTCCTCAACACAGTTCACTTATAACACAAAGGACGTTCTCTTGAGTCAAGACAGTTCAGACCTCAATAACTTGCAGATCACTCCAGCCGGATCTACAACAGTCCTTCTTCCTGTAGAATAAGCATGTCTTGTCCACTGCTTGCGTCTAATAGTGCTCTGGTGCGCACCATCAGTGTGGCGCGGGAGCGGAGTTACAACAGTATATTTAAAATGCACCAAAACATAGAGCTAGGTAACATACATCTAAATCATACGTAACCCCTCTGAAAACCCCGGGATAAAAACAGTACACCACGGCTAATAAAATAAACCAGCACAGACAATCTCACATCTTACACACATCTTACACACCCCTTCTCTTGACAAAAGTCCCTGGGTCTTAGATAATCTTAAATTTCTAAAAGTGTTTTAGATACATGCAATAACTTTGTCGACATTTCAGTTATGTGTATGTGTGCATATATGTTTTTTTTTTTGGTTGCTGTTATTTTGTTTATTAACATGTTTTGTATTTTTTTTTGTCAATCTACTTGTTCTGCTTCAACTAATAATTGAAAGTGTTTATTTTGGTGCGTCTTATATCTAATTATATTTTAATATGTTTCACCTTTAATATGTCTCACCCTAACCCTGCCTGTCCACTCAGTGAGTTTCATTGATACGCCCTTTCTCCACTTTGATGTGTTTCATCGATAAGCCTTTCGTCTATTTAGTTCCATGTATGTCGCTTGTACGCCCCAATTGGTACGCCCTTTGTCTACTTATAGTTCGATGTGTATCACTAGTACGCCCTTATTGGTACGCCCTTTTACGACTTAAAGCTCGATGTGTTTCACTAGTACGCCCTAAGTGGTACGCCCTTTTACTATTTATAGCTTGATGTGTTTCACTAGTACGCCCTTATTGGTACGCCCTTTGTCTACTTATAGTTCGATGTGTTTCACTAGTACACCCTTTTACTACTTATAGCTCGATGTGTTTCACTAGTACGCCCTAAGTGGTACGCCCTTTTACTATTTATAGCTTGATGTGTTTCACTAGTACGCCCTTATTGGTACGCCCTTTGTCTACTTATAGTTCGATGTGTTTCACTAGTACACCCTTTTACTACTTATAGCTCGATGTGTTTCACTAGTACGCCCTTATTGGTACGCCCTTTGTCTACTTATAGTTCGAAGTGTTTCACTAGTACGCCCTTTTACTACATATAGCTCGATGTGTTTCACTAGTACGCCCTAAGTGGTACGCCCTTTGTCTATTTATAGTTCCACGAGTTTCACTAGTACGTCTTATATTGTCCTCTTCACTTTATGTCCACTGTATGTCCGCCCCGCGATCACGTTACCAAACGAACTGGCACGCCGCCGGCCGACCGTCAGACAGTACACTCCAGTATTTAACATTTTCTTCTGCTTATAATTACATGGCTGCTTCAGCTTCATTCAGTATTAAACCCAACCCTTCACCTCACCCCTCAAAGGCGACGCCCATGCTAATCGTTCTAAAAAATGCAAGTGTTTAAACCCCTAGTCATCAGAGGTGTTCTCCCCTTTAGTCATAAATCAAAGTTATCTCCCCCTCATTATTTCTCCCTTCTCGTGTTCAGTTTTTTTTTTTTTTCAAAATTGTCTCCCCGACCCACCCCGCTCCTCTTAGTTTAAGCTGCCCAACAACATCATTCACCTGCTCCCACCCTCCTGGTCGTCCCTTCAATGTTATCGCTCTAACAATTAAATACTTAACCCACACAAAAAAAAAAACAACAACAGTAAATTCAAAAAAAAAACAAACCAAAAAACTTTCCAAGATCTATCTCTCGATCTTCTGCTAATATCCGTTGCTATTAAGTTTTGTAACAGCACTATTACATGTTACTAAGTTACACGTTCTTGAGCGCATCGTTTTTCATAGTGATGGATGGTAAGCTACCAAACAGTAGTTGACTGCAGTAAAGCCGCTAATTATACTTCTCGTAATTTCCACTCCCCCCCCCCCTTTTTTTTTTTTTATAAATTCATTAGTCTGAAAAAATGCAAGAAACAAGAAACCAAATTTTTCCCTTCTCTTGTGAGGTTAAAAGTAAAAAAAAACGTCATTAGCTTTATGGATACAAAGTAATTAGAAAAAATCGATGACTTATAACTTTCTTAAGGGATCTAGCGTCCGCAAAGGCTGACTGATAGTCAAATTAGTTGAGGTTGTTAAATACATGATTGAAACAAAGAAGAGAAGATTGGATGTATGATTGAAGAAAAAAGATTGATGTTTTGTAAAAGAAATGCTTAAATGGAACAAAATTTGAACAGTAATGGGAGGGGGGGGCGGGCTAGTCGCTAAATAATTAAGGATATTGAAAAAGAGCGAACATATTATTGTTTAGGTTCGTAGGGAGTCGCGGTGGCTGAGTGGTAAGGCGCTTGGCTTCCCTCGAATCCTATTGAAGACTGGGAATTTTAATTTCGGCATATTTAGGGCGCCTATAAATCCACCCAGCAACAAAAAGATATTTTTGTTCTATGCTGGAGGGGGGGGGGGGCTTGCCACCAAGTGGTTTTCCCTCGAATCCTATTGAAGACTGGGAATTTTAATTTCGGCATATTTAGGGCGCCTATAAATCCACCCAGCAACAAAAAGATATTTTTGTTCTATGCTGGAGGGGGGGGGGGGCTTGCCACCAAGTGGAATATAGTATTTGGGGGGTCGCGGAACGAAAAATGGTTGAGAACCGCTTGAATCAGGGCAGACTCTGCTGTGACTAGACAAGCCAATTATGGAGCAATTGATAAAGGCACATTCCTCGTCCCATATGCTAGGACTAATTTGTACAAATGCTCCTTCTTCCCTATTGCTATTAGAGCATGGAATGGGTTGCCTGAGCTAGCCAGGAAAACCAGTGACTTGGCAGAATTTAAGTCATTGGTTAATATGCATGACTAAATGCATGACGCGTAGGACGTAATCATCTTTTTTGAAGTAACGTCTGTATTATATAAGATAAAATAAGACTATGTCACTTGGGACTTTTTATAGCCGATTTGGACTTTGTTCAGATAAAGAGTAGTTCCCCTTTCAGACCTTGCGATCTCTAGGGCAGATGATGTAGAGGTCATCTGTTTCTGTGGCCCAACTAGGGGGTCAAGTGGCCATCACAACGACCAACCGCCTTTACTTTTCCCCATCTAACGCCAGCTGGGTGGATTCAGAGGCGTCCAAAAGATTCGAACCCGGGACCTGTCAGTTTGAAATCCAAGCGCTTGGCCACTCAACCACCGCACCTCCGTTCGGATAAATAACTGCGTACAATTAGGCATCTCTACAGTCCTCCGACAACGCCGCCTGCGCTGGCTTGGACAAGTTCGCCGGATGGAGGACAATCGCATCCCGAAAGTCATCCTTTACGGTCAACTCGCGACTGGCTCAAGAAAAACTGGTCGCCCCCACCTTCGTTAAATAGATGTAATAAAACGGGACCTCAAATCAGTGAGCATCAATACTGACCATTGGGAAGATATAGCTCTAGACCGCACCAGATGAAGACAGACAGTGACCAAGAAAGCTAAGGACAGCGAAAAAAACATGGGCTTCAGCTCTGGAAGAAAAACGTACACTGCGAAAAACGGCCAGCTCCTCTACCACCAAAGCGAATGCCACCTCAACCTGCTATATTTGTGGACTGGAGTGTCTCTCCAAAATAGGGCTCCACAGCCACGTGAGGAAGTGCGCGAGATGACTGAAGGAGGCCAACTTACTATTAGGCACTCAAAGACATAAAGGAAAATTTCATTTCGCATATGAACTGCAATCTTCCTCTTTACAAAATGTACATTTCCAACAGGATTACTTACCATCACATCAGATGTAGAAGCCTTTAAAAAATGCCGACAGTCTTAACACGAGATCTTCCTTGTCCACTGAGATCAGCGTTATTTTTTTTTTGAAACATACAGACTGATGCTTTCCAGCACTTAGGTTTTAAAGTTCGTATATCTATGTTCTAATCTAAGGTTCATTTATTTATGTCAATATTTATATTTATCGGGTCAGAGTTCAGAAGGTTCAAATAGCTATGTTTTAAAATTCATATATTTATGTTTTAAAGATTAGATATTTATAGTTTCAGATATCTAAGTTGTAAGGTTCTGATATGTATATTGTAAGCTTCACATATCTATACTTTTAAGTTTCAGATATATATGTTCTGAAGATCAGATATTTATATTCAAAAGATTAGATATTTCTAAGCTCAGATATCTATGGTGTAAGGTTCTAATATATAAGTTCTAGTGATCATAGATATAGATGTACCTCGGCCTATTGAGCAACGTGTGCAAATTTTGGGGGAGACCAAAAAATATTCATCTTGGATAAAACCTTTATTAGATTACAAATATAGTACTCAATAATTTTATCAAAAGGGAGAGAACTTCTTTACAATTATTCTAAATTATCTTACGGTTGACTTTTTATAGCTTAATTATAATTACACGTAGAAAAGAAATGAAAGTAGTCTATCTAAAGGCAGATATTCAAACGGATAATAAATAAGAGAAGGCTTAAAAATAACAAACAAGTAAGATATAATAAGAGCTCATCTAAGGGGAAGAACTTCACATCTACAGCGCTCAATAATGTACAAGTTATTTGCTTTATTCGATATCAAACAATAATAAGTTGACTCATTGGTCAATGTTTTAAAATTAATTCTTATTTTGGTTAAGTACAATAAATAATTGTATAAGGTATCAAGTTCATCGGATAATTTGGTGTCGAAAAAATAACGTGTACAAATTTTTTACCAGACAGACAGACAGACAGACAGACAGACAGAGTGGGCTGATAAAAGCTTTTAAAACAAAAAAAGTTTGATTACGAGCATTAGGATGAAGGTGTAGATCACCCTGAAAAGAATTTTAAAATCTTTCCCCATGCCATATTTGATACATGATACTTGATACATGATACTTGATACATGATACTTGATACATGATACTTGATACTTGAAACATGATACTTGATACATAATACATAATACATTATACTTGATACATGATTCTTGATACATGGTACTTGATACATGGTACTTGATACGTGGTACTTGATACATGATACTTGATACATGATACATGATACTTAATACATGATACTTGATACTATATTAAATCCATCGAATGAGAAGTTTGAGACGATAGAGTCTAGAGTCCTTTTGCAAATATTATACAAACATGTAGCGTTAGAAATACGAGGAACGAAATTTTCAACAGACATTGTCCTCATTTACAGTCGATGGTAAGGAACTTTATGAAGACATAAATGTAAAAGAAATGTAGTTTGTTAAATCCCTAACATTTCCAACCTACCACAACCTATTGCTAATTTTATGTAAAAGAATGGACCGGCCTCTCATCTTGATATCTTGCTAAGAATAACTGCAGAAGGGGCGGGGGAAATGTAGTAATTTGGTTATGCCAACTGTCATAACACCCCTACGACGAAAGTTAAGGGACAGCTGATGAAGATAATGAGGCTTCTGTATGTTAATTCTTCAGTTTTCAAAAGATTGGGGGAAAAAATTTTAAGAATTTAAAAATCAGTTTTGAAAGACCAGAAACGGCCCGCAGACCACCGTCATCCAACACATGAAGTGTGATGAACTTTAGTATAGGTGAATGACGTGGCGGAGGGAAGGGAGATCAACAAACAGGGGAGCGCCCTTCAAGCTCACTATAATTACTAACTATTCTTGGCCAAAACCTCAAATGAATTATCTTATGGTCAATGGTCACCTTCTTCACGGAAAGGAAAAAAAAACTGGACACTGGTCAAGAAGGTCATAGTTCCGGCAGGGTATTAGGAACCTTTTGTCACATGGCTTTCGGCCCGCAGAAGAAATGACGGGGGGAAGGAATGCAAGAGGAGAGGATGGACGGAGTGTCTGTGACACTGTGACATCAATTGTGACACGGAATCCGACTGACCTTTGATCTCCCAGGGTGGACAGTCGCGATGGTCACCTTCAAGGTTTCCGCATCACCAGTCGGCGGTGCCGGCCCTGAGAATTTGGGGCTTTCTGTTTCCATATGGCTTGCCTTCATAACAATTGATCTTTCTTATGGTAGTCGCCCAACTGCTAACTTCCCAGCTCTTTTGATCTCTCCTGGTCAGTTTGGAGAATGACGTGTGCTTTTGGTTTTGAACGACCAAGTGGTCCAATAGTAAATCGAATTCCAAAAGTGATCACATCTTGTGGTCATGCAGATGGCTTGCTGACCCATCCAAATGAAGCGAGGCAGTAAGTTATGTGAGAATAATGGTCAACACGATGATCGAAGGTTCGAGTCCCTACTAACGTCGCCAGTTCTCACTCCCCATGTCTTAAAGCTGTGGTTCCTAAACTTTTCCCTTAACGGAACACTTCGCACATTCTAAGTATATAGCGGAAAATTTTGTCAATTTTTTTAGAGAGATTAATTCACTTGGTGGCCATTGTCAGGGTTGTGTTAAAGCCTTAGCTCGTTTGCCGGGGCACCTTCGTGCTTGCAATAAACAGTCAACGAGATATTAACTATATAACTGTTTAATGAGATGAATAGACTTTATGATGACAAAGAGATGAAGTAATATTCTTGTAGTTAGTTACACGTTTTACAACATAATTGTTATATTACTTAAATAATCATCTCTCCACCTTGCTGTCCCACTAGGTAACACATTTATGTTCACAATCACAACACAACACACTGCTGACTCGACTCTAGTATGATAAGTATCTAGTGTAGACTTCGAATCCCATACTAACTCCCTGTAGGGACAAAAGTAAAGGCAAACGGTCTAGTATACTATGGCATCGAAACAACTGCGAAATGCAGTCATGCCTTAGATACTCACCCTAAACAGGGGAACACAGAAGAATCTCAACAAACGTTACACCAGCAGAACAAAAACACTCCATCAGCTTACAAGCAAGGCAACAAAGTGCGTTCAAAAATTGTGCACTTAATAAACATTGGTGCTATAATACCATAACCTACGCACCGACAGCCATCTAGTTAATTCTTCCAGCAGTTCGTCGTTCTTTAATTCAGTGCTCGTTTGTTTTTTTTTTACTTTGAAAAATTATATCAGTCAAACCGGAGTTTTCCCCATGTGGTTAAGGAGCTAGTAATTCTTTTCTCAGCGATATACCTTACCTTTACCTAACCCTTAGTCTGTTGGACCGTTGGGGCACCAAGCAAGACTCGTCGACCGTTTTTCTCCATTCCTGTCTTTTGGCTTGGATAGAGCCACTTTCAATGGCAGGCCCATCCTTTCTTTTTGTTATCCTCCCATCGCTTTCTGTCTGCCTCTTCTTCTTTTTCCTGGTACTGTTCCCTGAAGGAAGGTCTTAGCTAGCCCCGAAGATCTTGTAATATGGCCATAGATTTTGAGCTTGCATTTTTCCACTATAGTTAGCAGGTCATCATGGGGTCCGATCGCTGCAGCGATATACATCAACTGTTAATTAAGTTTCTAGGAAAATCGTTAGAGATCCGTGTCCAGGTTCTAGGTTCCTACACCCTCCATGAAGTTGTGACTTGAATAGAGGTATTGTAATGTAAACAAAGATTGTTTAAATACTGTTTATGTCCAAGACGCCCATCACCGTAAGGCTTTTTGAGATAATGAAACATTTTTTTACAAATCAAACATGAAAATAAAACTAAAATGTTATTAAACTTTGGTTAGGCCAATAATAGAATATGCATCCTCCGTTTGGGACCCCTCAACTCAAGAAAACATTAAGAAACTGGAACAGACACAAAATAGAGCAGTGAGATTCATAACAAACGAATATTCACATTTGACTAGAGTAATACCTTTAGTTAAATCACTAAATTTAGAAAGTCTTCAGGACAGAAGGCTCAAAAGTAAAGTAGCAATCATACATAAAACACTGAGCCATAATCTTCAAATACAAAAACAAAATTTAATAAAATACTCTGAAAGACACATAGGCACATTCCTCATTCCATATGCTATCAAAAATCTGTACAAAAGCTTATTTTTTTCATATTGCTGTTCCATGGGTTGCCTGAATCAGCCAGTAAAAAAACATGACTTGTTAGAGACTTTTTAGCTTCAAAATGAAATTATTCATGTATAAAAAAACGTATAATTACATCTGTGTGTGTGGACAAATGTTAACGAGGGAGTCACGTGGCCAGCACATAGACCAACCGCCTTTACTTTTCACCAACTAACGTCAGGTATGTCAGGTAGACTCTGAGCGCCATAAAAATCCCGAAATTAAAAATCCCGATCTTCACCAGGATTCGAACCTGGGACCCCTCGGTTCCGAAGCCAAGCACTTAACTACTCAGCCACCGCGCCTCTTTAGATAGTTTTATGGGTCCAAACCAATTGTCGCTCAGTTAGACTACAGTAAAAAAAAAAAAAAAAAAGTTTTCTAAAGAAAATGTGGTGTGAAGAAAGGACGAGAGGTTCAGACTTTCTAATGCTAGAAAAAGACAATTAGAGAAATCGATGCATAAAGAGTTTATGTTGTTAATCTTGGTTAGTGCATTGGCTTGAGGAGGCATGTGCCCTCGAATTCGAATTCAGGTCGAACAACGTTTATTTTTATAAAATGTATTTAAAAGCGATCACGTCAACCTTCACGGAGATACCTCCTTCTTTCTTCACTCCTTTCTTTCTTCACCCCTTTCTTTTCCTTTCCCAACTGGTACAGACTAGTGATAGGATCATAGCGTATTGACAAAGCTAAATCATTTTTGCGCTAAACAAAAACAGTTGGTAAAAAAATATTTCTTATCGCAGAGATATATTATTGTTAGTCTAGTTCTATTCCAAATTTAATTTCTTGATTAATCCAAACCAATTGAAACAATTACAATTAATATAATCTTTTTTTTTTTTTAAAGTATTTTGATATTATTCTTGTTTCTTTTCACTATTTCCTATTATTTTAAAATCTAATGCAGTATATACTTCCATTCAGATCTATCCTATTCTATCCATGATACAGACGTTACTTCAAAAAAGAAGATGATTACGTCATGCATTTAGTCATGCATATTAACCAATGACTTAAATTCTGCCAAGTCACTGGTTTTCCTGGCTAGTTCAGGCAACCCATTCCATGCTCTAATAGCACTAGGGAAGAAGGAGTATTTGTACAAATTAGTCTTAGCATATGGAAGGTGTTTCTATTATTTATCTTTGTGTCTTTCTGAGTATTTTATTAAATTTTGTTTTTGTATTTGAAGATTATGGTTCAGTGTTTTATGTATAATTGCTACTTTACTTTAAAGTCTTCTGTCCTGAAGGCTTTCTAAATTTAGTGATTTTATTTCTTAAAAGGATGGACGAACATAGAATATATAGGTACGGGTAGTCTTAAAAAAACATCATTTATTCATAGAGAGGAACATATCGCAAGATTGACTGATTGAAGATAGAAAAAAACGTTTGCTTTAAGTCAGATTTATGTTGCTACACAAACTTTAGGAATTTTATATCAAAGCTATTCCATTTTCTAGTGCTGCCAACTCCCGTGTTTCATCCCAAAGATTTTTTTCAATTGCTGGCAACTCCCGTATTTACTCCCAAAGATCATTTTGAGTCCTGCCAACTCCGTATTCCATTCCCAAAGATTTTTTTTTTCAAGTGCTGCCTACACCCCTGTTTACTGACGTGTTTCATTGTATTTTTTTTATTACATGTTTACATGTTACAAATAACTGATTGTAACTTTACATTTGATGAACAAGCAAAAAATGCTTTTTTTTTGTGGGTATAATCTAACTTTCAGAAGCGATAGTAAAGTATAGTTCCACTTTCAGACCTTGCGATCTATGGGGCAGATGATGTAAACGTCAAACGTTTCTGTGGATCACGGTTTACAGGGGTATCGTGACGCCAGCACAATGACCAACTACCTTTACTTTCCTCAACTAATGTTTGTAAACAATATTTTACATGTTTCGGATGTTCCTTCAGAGTTGAACATCCCGCAGGACGACGGGGGATGAGAGCGGGCAGGGTTTGAACCCGGGACCATCGATAAATCCGAACGACAGTCCAGCGCGTAAACCGCGCGACCATACAACCATCCTGTCATGTACGGACATTCGAAATCCAAGCCTTCAACGGGTTTCGAACCTGAGACTTTTTAACTGTTAAGCCAAACGCTTTTCCACTCAGCCACTTGTTACTTTACAACGTGTAAGCAGCTATGTCCTTTAAAAACATTGAAACACACAAAAATAATAACATCATATGCAATATAATTGTTTCGTATTTTTTGTGTTGTTTTTCTTCTTTGTTTTTTGTTCTCTCTCATGCAGACGACAGCGGCTTGCAGACGATAAAAAAAATGGTGGGGGAGAATAAGATTAGAAAGTATTGTGTGAGGCTATATGAAAGCTCATAGAACTCTTCTTACTTTGTGTACAGTTTAGTCTTTTTTAAATTGAGTATCAGACTTCGGCGCCAACTTGATCTTCTGCCCCCCTTGGCTCGATTCTGCTTCTCGTGTGGAAAAAGGCCGCGTTTTTCGCTTCACTGCAATCCAAGCAGCGATTCTTCTTTTTGAAATTACTCGCTACATTAAGTTCTTTCGTCCTCGCCTGATAATAGTTGGGGGAAAATTGCGTTGAACATTATATGCAGTATTCTCTTGCTGGAGCTGTGGGGTGGGGGAGGGGGCTAGTCGGGGAGCTTAAGGAGAAGGGCGCCTGTATATGTTTACTGCATGTAAACTGACACCTTCACATAAGGAAGGGTAACAGAGAGGTGGATTAGGCTGGATGGGGGAGGGGGAGAGCTTGTTTGTCATTTGACGACAGTAAATATGGAATGTGGGAAGACGAAACAATGACAGGGTGAAAAGAGTTAAAGAAGAGTAAAGAGCTCATAATAATGCCAGGGTGAAAAGAGTTAAAGAAATGCAAAGATCTGATAACAATGAGTGTCAAAAATTGAGTCAGGTCGCCTGACAGATAACCAAGGGTTCGATAAGGGAGACACTCATGAATATAGGGTATATATATATACAGAACAACAATACAGATTTAAAAATTAAAATATGCATAGAAGGTTCTAAGTTGAATCCTTTTCACTAAAGAGACAATTTTCTTTGGCAACAAGTAGAGGCAAAATGGAGTATGTCTTAATTTTACGTTAATGCAAGTGTTATGGTTCATTTTATATTTAGATGGATAGACAGACAGACAGACAAATAGATAGATAGATAGAGACACATAGGCGAATAGAAAGATAGATCTAGAAAGACAGATAGATCTAGACAGACAGACTGACGGACGGACGGACGGACGGACGGACAGACAGCAGACAGATAGACAGACAGACAGATAGACAGACAGATAGATAGATAGATATATATATATATATATAGATAGATAGATAGATAGATAGATAGATAGATAGATAGATAGATAGATAGATAGATAGATAGATAGATAGATAGATAGATAGATAGATAGATAGATAGATAGATAGATAGATAGATAGATAGATAAGCAGGTAGATAGACTTCCTGACTTCGCGGTTCAAAGGCTTTATCACTCCAGCCCCGTTAGGACTTAACCCTATAAATACCTATGTACAATCATCAACAACAACTTGAAATGGAGTGAACACCGTCAAAACCTTTACACCCAAAATTCACCAACGTCTTTTGTATCTTAGAAAGTTAATGAAATTTAACATCGACAAAACAATAATTAAACTTTTTTATACGGCAACCATCAGCAGTCTAATTAACTTTGCCATCACCTGCTGGTATGGTAATACTTCACTGCCACAAAGACTTAGACTAATTATAAAAGCATCGTTTGTCACTCGAACATAGCCACCATCTCTTGAAGAGCTTTTTCATGAAAAATGTCTTTCCAAAACACTCACGATTCTTAAAGATAACCTGCACCCATTAAACCACTGTTACATAAGATCTGAAAGAAGTGGTCGTCTCCTTTCCATTAGGACTAAAACAGAAAGATTTAAAAACTCCTTTATCCCACTTTCGGTCAGAGTGTTACAAGATCAGCTGTCGTCATCGAGAAGTTCATAGAAGTCCAATTCATAAAGCGCTGGTTGTGAGTGTGTATGTGTTTCGTGTGTGAATGTTGTTCGTATTTGCATCTATATTGTTATTGTTACAGTAGTTACGCTGTGGTTGTCAATAGTAGTCAAACTGAATTTCCATTTGACTGGATCAATAAAAAATTATCTTATCTTATCTTATAGAGTAGAGTTATAGCAATTAGCAAATAATTATAAAATAGACAAAAATTGAAAATTTCTTTTTCTTTAAAGGAATTACACAAAATAATTGTTGACTTTGAGTCCGAATATGAACTCTTTATCTCCATAAATATTTATCACATTCTAGTGGAATCAACGTTGGTATCGTCAGTTAGGAGAGAAAGAGTTAAGCAGTACATAAACCTCTCTGAAACCAAAGACGGGAAATGGAATGGTATCGATTTATCAAGTGAAATGGGATCGAATCGATTTATTTGTGAAAAAGGACTTGTATCGATTCTAACTATAGGATTTTCCACATGACTCCAGTGACTAATTGTACATGTCAGTAGTTGGTATCGCGTTTCTTATTTACGGTCAAGCTTGACTGAGATATGGAGACAGAGAGAGAGAGTGTCAACAGTTGTTTGTTTGCCCTAGATAACCTGTCCACCATAAACTACCTATCTGTATTCTGTCCTGACGTCGTCTGCTGACCACTTCATAGTTTCCAGGGTCGAACAATTAACCCGGGAGTCATGTATTCATCTATTTACAAGATGGCGACACTTTACTTCTGCTCAGACATTCAGTGATGATAGTCTCCCCTTATTTTTTAGAATGGAGTGACTTTTTTTTTTTTAGGAGGGGGGAAAAATCAGATTCTTACAAATGTCACAAAGGCGCCACGTTGAGGGTGGGAAAAAGGGCGCGACGCTCCGTTTCTCACCGCCGCCCTCGTGAATAGTGCTGTCAAGAGTTAGGGAAACGCCTTCGACTGCCAGTTCACTAACATGGCTCACCAAAGCGGGCTTTAAGATCATTTTCAAACAATCATTGATAAGATAAGATAAGATAAGATAAGATAATTTTATTGGTCCAATAAAATTGAAATGGAGAAATTGAAATTCATTTTCAAACGATCATTGATAAGATAAGATAAGATAAGATAAGATAAGATAATTTTATTGGTCCAATAAAATGGAAATTCCATTTGACTACAATTGACCACCACAAAATTACATTCTAACCAAGTTACAAAGACAGTTTGTGTGGCAAACTCCAAATCGGCCCCGAAGTGGTCCACCTAGGCAGGTAAAAATAGGCAGGTTTAAAAAAGAATATCAGAAACTATGAAACTATCAACAAATCTTATCTTATCTTATCTGAACTTATCTCCATCGATCAAAAAAAAAAAGAAGAGACGTGCTCGTGTCTAAAGTGTTGCCCATAATGTTGTAATGATAGTTTGATTAACGACTCGATACCACAGGATACGGAGATTTATTATGTTATGTTACTATTATTAAATTAATATTCAAATATATTCAGTGAACTGATAGTTGAGACGATATGGTTAAATGTGAACCTGGCCTAACCGATGTGATAGAAAGATTATCTCACTGAGGTAAGTGTTTTTTTGTAAAGGGCAAATCTCTCCGGACGGACGAACGGACAGACAAACCACTCAAAACTAAAATCGGCTATTCCCCTTTCGGGGGTCGCAAAAAAAGTGGTTAAAAGAAGAAAAAAAAAAACAGTCCAACAATTTAAAAAGTCTTGTGTGTGTGTGTGTGTGTGTGTGTGTGACAGTATCTGTGGATCGAATTTAAAACGAGAAAACGAACCAATCCAGGAAGAAGATGTACAATTAAGATTTTAGCCAATGATTGGTGCATTTTGGTCACGTGACAAGCAGAACTGAATTTTAAAAAAAATCTTTTCAATGAAAGTAATAGTTTTTTTTTTTACATCTAAATTTGTTTATAAGTAAAGTAATGATCAAGTAATTTTAAAGTATCTATAGTATTGTATTGTAATGGTAAAGGTGTGGTAAAGTTATGGTAAAGTAATAGTAATTTAATGGTAAATTGACTATAAAGTGACTATTAAGTGTCTATAAAGTAGGCCTAGTGACTATAAATTGACTATAGAGTAGTGTTTATAAATTGACTATAAAGTGACTATAAAGTGATTATAAAATGACTATAAAGTGACTATAAAGTGACTTTAAAGTAGGTCTAGTGACTATAAAGTGACTATAAAATAGTGACTATAAAGTGACTATAAAGTGACCATAAATTGACTATAAAGTAGTGACTATAGAGTGACTATAAAGTAGTGACTATAAAGTGACTATAAAGTAATCATAAAGTGACTATAAAGTGACTATAAAGTAGTGACTATAAAGTGACCATAAAGTGACTATAAAGTGACCATAAAGTGACTACAAAGTAGTGACTATAAAGTGACTATAAAGTGACTATAAATTGACTATAAAGTAGTGACTATAAAGTGACCATAAAGTGAAGATATAGTAAATATAAACGAAAGTAATGGTTATGTAATTGTAAAGTTTACGTAAGGGGAGCTATTAAAACTCATCTGTTTCTGTGGCCGATGTTTAACGAGGATATGTGGCCAGTACAAAGATCGACCATATCAGGTAGACCCGATTTGACCCAGGGGCGTCCCAAAAATCCCGAAATTAAAAATGTCTGTCTTCACCTAGATTTGAACTCGAGGCCCCTGATCATGTCACCAAACTACTGAGCCACCCCCCCCCCGTCCTGTTTTTTGTTTTTATTTCAGATATTTTTTTTGTTCCTGTTTAACTGATTATTTTAAAACATAATAAAAAGCCGACTCTAACAATGTTAGATACATGTGGTAGTTACCCAAACAAACCATGGGTCCAACTAAAGTTTTTATATTTCACGTGGTTTCCTTTGAGAAAGGCCGCCTTACGCTATTTCCCTAATTTAATTTGTAGATTTCACCTCTGACTTTCCGCCTTCCCCCCCCCCCCCCCCCCCAAAAAAAAAAAAAAAGAGAAAAAAAAATCTACTACCGTTTCCGGTCATTGGTATGCTCTTCCTAAACATGATAGATCTAAATTTCGTACAGTGACACCAATATGACACGAGAAGCGCGGCACAAAGACAGGAAGAGAGAGAGGGGTGAGGCAGAGAGGGAAGGGGGACGGGGAGAGAGAGAGAGAGGGGTGTGAGGGAGTGTAGTTGGTGACACCTAGAGGGGCGAGAAATAATGGAAAATGTTTATTTCACGTGCCATGTTGACATAGACCATTGACATATGTACACCAGGTGACTAACTCAGCACATGTCAGCATGCCCTGGGACAAGTCAACACCTTGGCTCCTCCCACTGAGAGAACTCTATGACACTTTTGGTCCGCGTAGCTCCGCCCCATACCCCCGTCTTCACTGACTTCTAGAATTTGACAGTATAGAGAGTATAGGTCTATAGTCAACAGCAGTAAACTTGTTTTAGTTGATACGTGCGTCAAATAATAATTGAAATAGCGAATACTTATTTGGTTAGATTAAATGCCTTCTGTTTAGCAGGGCCCGCCCTAGCATTTGCGGGGCTCTATGCGAAACGGATTGCGCGGGGCCTAGTCTGGGTAGGGATAAGCATAATGTCAAAATTATTTATTTTTTTAAATTAGAAAATAGGCCTACTTTCTTTGCAATAGATTTGTATCAAATGAAAGCTCGCAATGCTACTTTTTATTTATTGGCACCCCCAAAATGTCAATTTCGTCTATTCTTCAGGAGATTTGAATAAATTAAAAAAAAATGTAAGGACTTTATCGTATATTTTGCCTTTTCATTAGATTTCCTGGAGGCCCTGGAAAAATCAGGAGGTCGCGAAAACCCTGTTATTTTATATACGTTATAATGGTTTAATTTAATAATGTACACATAGAATTAGCGCGGGGCCTATGAAAGCGCGGGGCCCACTGCGACCGCATAGGCTGCAGTGGCCTAAGGCCGGCCCTGCTGTTTAGAACACTGATGTCCAGCTGCCCAACCTACTATTCGCAAGCCGTATTCGACTTGCGGTGCGCTGTGCTATCCAAATCTGTGACGGACCTCGTGTATGACGTGTGTGATTGGCTTGTTTGGTGTCTAGCGGGATGATTATTTTTGAATTGCCACACACTGGTCCATCTATCCAGCTGGTGATATGCGGTGTTCGTTTGTTTGTTTTGTTTTCAAATGTTTCGGATGTTCCTTCAGAGTTGAAGATAGTTTACTCCCTAGTCCAAACCTCCCGCAGGACGACGGGCGATGGGAGCGGGCAGGGTTTGAACCCGGGACCATCGATAAATCCAAACAACAATCCAGCGCGCAAACCGCACGACCAGGCAGCCAGCTTCTGATGCGCCGTGCTATCCAGATGGTTGTGCGCTGTGCTCTCCCGCTGGTGGTACTGACAAAGAAAGAGTAGGGTGCATTATTCGAAATACACACTTAGGATGTATCCTGTGACGTGGCAACGAGCTGTTGGTCTAAACTGCCCACAGGTTGTGACGTTGCAGGTTATTGTTCAGGCCTTCTATAACAATTGGTCTCGGTTGTAGTCATTTATTGATGTCTTTGTGTTTTGAGTCTGTTCCCAATGTTTGCGCGTGTTTATTTAAGGTTCTTGATTTAATTGAACTAAAGAGCTTAGAAGTTTGATTCTACAGTGACAAATAAGTGCAGTGGCGTCACTAAGGTCGGTGTCAAGCGGTGCGGCCGAGCTCCAATTAGTGTCACCACTGAATAAGTACACACAAGTTATTTCATGGTTCTTAAAATACTTCGCTTATCGACACCTCCGTATCCTGTACAACGTACACGCCAAATTGAACGCCATTTATGGATTACGGAAGATCCCGAAATTAAAAGTCACTGTCTTCACCAGGATTCGAACCCAGGACCCCGGTTCGGAAGCCAATCGCTTTACCGCTCAACCAATCGCGTCTCCCTGATTGAATATAAAAATTGAAAAATATTTTTTTTTATAATCAGATTTATTTCTACAAAAATTATGATTTTATATCAAACTTACTCCATTCTCTAGTGCTTCTAACCCCCGTGTTTAATTCCGAAGATTTTTTTTTTTCAATTGCTGCCAACTCCTGTATTTACTGCCAAAGATTTTTTTAGTGCTGCCAACTCCCGTATTTATTCCCAATGATGTTTTTTTTTTTTCTATTGCTGCCAACTGCAGTTTCTTTTCCCAGAGATTTTTTGCAAGTGCTGCCTACACCCCCCCCCTCTTTTTTTTTTACTGACACTAGTTTACATGTTACCAATAATATTGATTGTTACTTCACATTTGATGAACATGCAAAAATGTTTTTTTTGTTACAATCTAACTTTCAGAAGCAGTACATTGCAATATACGGCAGCTGTTTTGCAGATGTCAGGCGGTAAATCTGATTTGTCAACGTCTAGGGGTTAAGCTATTTCGTCGCCAGCCAGACAGACATATGGATACAGATCGTTGAAATCTCCATGGTGGCCAAATCTTCTGTTTCGAATGACGAACTCGGTTACCGGAAACAGATATATCAAACTCAAGAACGCATCTATCTGACACAAGAGATGACAACTGCTGGGGCGCCCGTACGCTACGCCCCACACGTCATGTTCACATTACCCACCAGATGGCTCTTCTTTGGCGTCTGCTGTAAGTTAGTCGCCAGACTCCATCCACGACTGTATCAGTTTCTCCTGACGTTTAAATTTCAAAAAATATTGGTCTCGGATCTCAGGTTAGTCTCATATACTTCCTGTGTGGCCTGAATCTAATAACACCAAAATAACGCCGCGAAATCAAGTGGAGTAAACCGTTTGGCCACCTATCAAGAAGAGTTCGAATCTGAGATTTGTTTTGCTGAGAGCCGAAATGCAGCAAGAAATCTACTCACATATCCCCCCCCCCCAATATGTCACCAAAGAGATTGAACTATATCGCATTGAGCATTTTGTTGGAGAGTTTCAAGATAAACTAAACAATGTCAAGGGCAGGGGCGTAGCCAGGAATTTTCCATCGTTAGGGGGCCCGGGGCTTGACCTATTTGGGGTCCCTTGCATTTTGCGTAATATTTAATTTTTTTATGTAAAAAGCACTCATTTGGGCCCCCTTCAAATTCTCCCCCCTCCTCCCCCCACACTAGCTACGCCACTGCTCAAGGACTTTAAATTGAACGTCACTGTTGCCAACTAGATAACAAAGATTATCTTCTTCTTATCTTCGAATCAAATTCTTAGTGTTGGCGGAGATTTGAACTCGAGACTCCTGGGGTCGGAAGCCAATGACTGTGCCCCTTGGCCACCACGCCGTGTACTTACTTGGCAGTGTATGTACTCCATGTCAAATCACTTTCTCCCCCCCCCCCTCTCCAATTTATTAACTAATTAGACAGTTGATGAGCTTTTTTTTTTCTTTTTTACTTCTGCCTAGCAGACGAACAACTAGCAGACGACAGCCTAAAACTAACGGAAGTTTTGCGTCAGTTTCATCCCCTTTTATTACTAAAAATATTTTTATATTGCTCGTTTTGAGTGTTTGGGGGGGGGGGGTGACTTTGACTTTAGTAATTAAACCCAAGGTGGGGGGGGGGGGGTGACTTTGACCTTAGTAATTAAACCCAGCCTGAAGGTAAAAACATCCTCGACACATCTTTTTTGGTGACTCTTGCCTTGTCACGTGACACTGAATTAAAATATGGCGGCGAGCAAGGGAAATGAGAAGCAAGCACTTTTGGTGGCAGACGGGAGCCTGGCGAAAGGGGGAAGCTGGTTGTTGTTTTTTTTTTTCCTAAACGGAATGGGGCGCGGCAGGTACTTGTCCACCCCACTGGAGAGCTCTTGGTGCTGGATGGGTGGAAAACGCTTTGGTGGAAGCTTTGTCCGGGATTTGTAAGACGGGAGTCTAACGATGTCATTGTCTCTGCCTGGAGAGGAGCTCTTCAGTGTTTAAAGAATATCATTTTTTTAATGTGTTCATTTTTGGTGAGAGAGCATGTGTTTAAGAGAGAGAAAGAAAGACACAAGAGAGAAAGAAGGGAAGAGAAAAGAGAAAAAAGAGAGAGATAGGATAGAGAGAAAGAGAGAGAGAGAGCAAGAACAGATAGAAAAAAGAGAAGATAGAGAAAGAAGAAAAAAATGAGAGAAGAGAGAGAGAGAGAAATGAAAGGAAAGAGAAAGAAAGAGAGGAAAAGAGACAAAAAAAGATAAGAGCAAGAGAAAGAGAGCAACAGAGAGGAAAAGAGAGAGAGAAAGAGAAGGGAAAAAAGAGAGAATGTTAGAGAGAGGGCGTGAGAGAGAAAATATTTATATAGAGTAACACAAAGACATACAGTACACACTATAGAAAGTTTGAATAACTATGCATACAACTTTATTTAGTATTCATTTTAACCATTCAGTCTTTATAAAGCTTCTCAGAACAGAGTTCGGTGGAGAGGGTGTGGTTGCGGCCCTATGCTCCCCTGGGAGTGCACAGGATTAAGGAAGGAAGGGTTCAGTCTCTATCAGCACTCTCTTATCAACTGACACACTCCTACACGGTCACACACGAGACTGCCCAGCAGTTCACCCATCCAAATAATACAAAGTGTGTAAGTACACGGTTACACACAATAACTTTAGTGGTTACTCAGAACAAGCACTCTTACCAGGGCCGGCCTTAGATAATTGAAGGCCCTATGCCAAGTGAATGTGGGGACCCCTAATGAAAATGTAATATAAAAGATAAACAGCGGAAAAAATACAATTACGTAAATTTTTAAAATCTAATGTACTCACAGAAAAAAAATAGCACTAGGCACAAGTTTCTTTATTTCTTCATCCAGCTTGTTAATCGTTGGACATAGATACAGGTGACCTTAACATCATCTGCCCTATAGATCGCAAGGTCTGAAAGGGAAACTTTACACTTAACCAACTAAAGGGAAACTTTACACTTAACCAACTAAAAGGAAACTTTACACTAACCACCTAAAAGGAAACTTTACACTTAACCAACTAAAGGGAAACTTTACACTTAACCAACTAAAAGGAAACTTTACACTAACCACCTAAAAGGAAACTTTACACTTAACCAACTAAAGGGAAACTTTACACTTAACCAACTAAAAGGAAACTTTACACTAACCAACTAAAAGGAAACTTTACACTTAACCAACTAAAGGGAAACTTTACACTTAACCAACTAAAGGGGAAACTTTACACTTAACCAACTAAAAGGAAACTTTACACTTAACCAACTAAAAGGGAAACTTTACAATTAACCAACTAAAGGGAAACTTTACACTTAACCAACTAAAGGGAAATTTTACACTTAACCAACC